>NC_044496.1:34373771-34556271 GCF_902362185.1 Chanos chanos
TGTGTGTGTGTGTGTGTGTGTGTAACGAAGTCCACCACAACTTTCCCTTAGCATCAGAGGCAGCTGTCAGGAATGCAGCACATTCATCCACCATGACGACACTGACACTGTCCATCTGTAAGGCTGATTTAAGTCTGGATATCAGCATTTCAGTGTTGTCACCCTCTCTCTCTCTCTCTCTCTCCTCTCTCACTCCCTCTCTCGCTCTCTGTCTCTATTGTAATGGACCTCAGCTGTCATTTCATGGTTGGCTTCCACAGAGAGGCGTGTTGGTCACTGGAACAGTTAGGACATTAAGAGGAGAGAGTGAGATAAAGCAGTGTTTTTACACCAGTCAGCATAAATTCATACAGCTGCTTCAGATAGTGCAGTACATGTTAAATCAGTGGCCTGTTTAAGACACTTAGTGGTTTGGAAGGAGAAGACTGTATTGTATGGCTGAACAGATGGGATCTTGGATTGCACTTGAAACAGACAACAAAAAAAGGATTTTACTCTGACCTTTGACACTGATACAAAATGGTATCACACATAGAATTTGAAATTCCCAAGTCTTGATTTGCCTGGGGTTTTGTGTATGAGTTGGTGTTTTTTTCTGAGTTGATTTATTTGCACAACTGATAAAGATGATTCCCAGTGGGTGTGTTTGGACTGTTTGAGTCAGTGAATGACCAGTCTTAGGGACAATAAATAAATAAATAAATGAAAAAGCTTTTGCCCATGAAGTTAGGTATGTGCCATGAAGCTGAAGGCAGCTCAGTTTAACAGGGGTCACAGATGTGAAGGAGAAGCCCTGATGTTAAGTGAACTTCCATGTCTGACTCAGTCTTTACTTAATGATGATCTCAAACCACAGACCCCACTTCAAAGCAGACGATACTGCCTGTTCACCTGCCCACGGCTGGCTCAGGCACGGTGGGAGGGGGACCTGCTAGCGGTTTAGGGAGGGACGGTTGTGGAGGTGGGTGAAGGGTCCACACCAGACTCTGGGAGAGGTCTTTAGAGGATGCCTGACTGGTATGGCTATTTTTATTTCCTCTGCGCCTACAGATTTGTGTCAGAACACACTGCTATGCATAACATCTGGGATGGAAAAAACAGATACCAATTACATAAGCCAAGAAAAGCCATGAAACTGCACAAGGATCCACACACGGATCCAAAAAAATTAGGGGAAAAAAAGAATCTGTTTCTTCTACATTCTTTCTTTTTTTCCCTTTTTTTTCTTTCTTTTTTTTTTTTTAAAGCAGTGAGCTGCGCAGTTCCATTGTGTTATCAGGGCAGAAAGCCAAACGTTCAGAATGGCAGGTTGCTTAGCAGTGTGGCAGGCCAAATGAATCGCCAAAACCACACCTCCAACGCCAGAACTTTGGGTGACTTCCATTCAATAAAGTCCTTACAATGCCTGGTGGGACTTTGCAATATATCTTGCGTGTTCAGAGTTGTGTTGAATAAACTTTTTACATATGTGAAAAACTCCATGGGATAGGACTCAGGACTCTTGTTTGTGCATGCAAGGAGACAAGAGAAGATTAATGAGAAAGAAAAAGGGGGGAGGGAGAAAGAGAAAGGGAATGAAACAAAAACAAAAACACGTGAATCACAGTCACAAGTTGCAAATCCTGGAAACAAAAAAACACAGCGAACAAAGGGTTTTTTTGAAGCTAAATACAATGACAGCTACAAAGCTGTAAACAAGTTGTTTTCTTTTTCAATGATAAAGTGATTAAAAGAGAAATAAATGTAGATTGAGTGTTGAAAACACTTAAGCATTTTCTATGCATGCTCTTTCCCATTATACTGTCAAGAGTGGCTTTGAAACAAAAAAGGTTTAATGTGGTGATAATTAGGTGAAAAAATGTGCACTCAAACACACATACATACACATTTGCATGCATACACACATACACACATAAACGTGATTCAGAAGCTCCTCTTTCCTCGTTAAAACGGCCAGCAGACGCTTAACGATGTGGTGTCAATGTTTTGCAGGTGTTGAAAAGATGCCAAAGAGGTGTGAGATCAAGAGACAACTGGGCCATTATTCCCAGAATTCCAGAGGTGTAGACTGACAGCCTCACACAGAGAGAGAGAGAGAGAGACAGTCATTATGGTTTTTTTGGTCTGGACAGATAGTAGCTAAGCAGCATTCCTCTCGGAGTGCGCTATAAGAATTACGCACCGCAGAAATATAATTAAGCCTAAACATCTGCAAACTGTGTTTACAACGGAGATGTGCCTGAATTAGATGGCTGGGGCAGAGCAGGCAGAGGGAGAACAAACACACTGACACAATCATAAAATGAACTTTAAAAAAAACTTTCCTGGCCCTGTGCTAAATGGCCAAATGGCCACAGGCTACATGCGAGGCCTGGGTATTTTAGCAGCGGACAGCATAATCAATACACTGACAGAACCCAAAGCACACTCCAGACCAACCTCAGATCCTCATATATCAGCCTGTCTGGACTCCAGCTCATAAAGACAGGGATGTGGAGGTCCACTGGACCCAGGTCCGTAAAGAGAACACACATGTGCCTGATGCGTTTAGCCTGATGCGTTTAGCACTGACAACATAAAAAAAGGCCTCAAGAAAAGTGAGCTGAATCTGTGGTTATTTAACAATCTTATAGTGAGTTCATTACTGTCGAAAGTAATTAATAACCTTTTGTCAACGAGATGGCCTACGGTGTCTGAATACACTCACAGCCTGGCAAAAGAAGAGTTAATTCATTTAATTCAATTAATCTGAGTTAATGTAGAGTTAGTAAGATTAATCATCATTTTATCACGCTTATCTTCTTGGCAATGACAACCATGAAACAGCTGCTTCTTTAAGTACTTTATCTAAAATGACGACTTATTGTTTTTTTGTAATTCATCATAATTAGACTGAGTCACAAGAGCACAGTTCAATCGAATTTATTTATCTGCTCCCTCACAGAGAAGTCTACGTCTGTGATGGTAGTACACATTCTTTCACACACCTCTGCAACATCACGCGCAGCTTACTTCAGCTTTTCATTCTACAAGCTAACAGAATGACATGACCTATTTGGAGAGGAGGTCTGGTTAGGTACATGAGACCACGCAGACTTCTGTCTGGGAGTGGGACCACCAGTGAGCTGTGAAGGGTACCCAGGCTGATGCCCACCCATGATTCCATTCTCCAAAAGATAACAGCCAGCAGTGTTCCCTTGTCCACAGACAAGTACACAAGTACACAGTGCTATTTGGGTGTGTGTTGGTCAGGTGGTATTTACAACATCCACAGCTGAATTGCCCTTGTGCACTTAACCCCCAACTGCCCCCCGGGCACAGACGTGCTGCCCACTGCTCCTGCTCCTGGTGTGTGTGCGCTCACTACTGGTGTGTACAGGATGGGTTAAATGCAGAGGTTAAATTCACTACTCACTGCTCACAGTGTGTGTGTGCGATCACAGAGATTCTAAATTCTAAAACTCTAAATTCTAAAATTTATATTTTTGTGGTTTAGCATCTTTGAGACTAACTCACACTGGTGTAGAGATGGAGCTGGTTGTTTCTGCAGTGTAAAGATGGAGCTGGTTGTTTCTGCAGTGTAGAGATGGAGCTGGTTGTTTCTGCAGTGTAGAGATGGAGCTGGTTGTTTCTGCAGTGTAAAGATGGAGCTGGTCGTTTCTGCAGTGTAGAGATGGAGCTGGTCGTTTCTGCAGTGTAGAGATGGAGCTGGTCGTTTCTGCAGTGTAGAGATGGAGCTGGTCGTTTCTGCAGTGTAAAGATGGAGCTGGTCGTTTCTGCAGTGTAGAGATGGAGCTGGTTGTTTCTGCAGTGTAGAGATGGAGCTGGTCATTTCTGCAGTGCAGAGATGGAGCTGCTTGTTTCTGCAGTGTAGAGATGGAGCTGGTCATTTCTGCAGTGTAGAGATGGAGCTGGTCGTTTCTGCAGTGTAAAGATGGAGCTGGTCGTTTCTGCAGTGTAGAGATGGAGCTGGTTGTTTCTGCAGTGTAGAGATGGAGCTGGTCATTTCTGCAGTGCAGAGATGGAGCTGCTTGTTTCTGCAGTGTAGAGATGGAGCTGGTCGTTTCTGCAGTGTAGAGATGGAGCTGGTCGTTTCTGCAGTGTAGAGATGGAGCTGGTTGTTTCTGCAGTGTAGAGATAGAGCTGGTTGTTTCTGCAGTGTAGAGATGGAGCTGGTCGTTTCTGCAGTGTAGAGATGGAGCTGGTCGTTTCTGCAGTGTAGAGATGGAGCTGGTTGTTTCTGCAGTGTAGAGATGGAGCTGGTTGTTTCTGCAGTGTAGAGATGGAGCTGGTCGTTTCTGCAGTGTAAAGATGGAGCTGGTTGTTTCTGCAGTGTCGAGATGGAGCTGGTTGTTTCTGCAGTGTAGAGATGGAGCTGGTCGTTTCTGCAGTGTAGAGATGGAGCTGGTTGTTTCTGCAGTGTAAAGATGGAGCTGGTCGTTTCTGCAGTGTCGAGATGGAGCTGGTTGTTTCTGCAGTGTAGAGATGGAGCTGGTCGTTTCTGCAGTGTAGAGATGGAGCTGGTTGTTTCTGCAGTGTAGAGATGGAGCTGGTTGTTTCTGCAGTGTAGAGATGGAGCTGGTCGTTTCTGCAGTGTAAAGATGGAGCTGGTTGTTTCTGCAGTGTAGAGATGGAGCTGGTTATTTCTGCAGTGTAGAGATGGAGCTGGTTGTTTCCGCAGTGTAGAGATGGAGCTGGTTGTTTCTGCAGTGTAAGCAGAGCTCAGTAATGCAGTGATGGGGTTTGAGTTGGAGACCCTGCGATTTACGTTTGTATTTCTCATAAAAAGCTTTATTTGAGTTGAAGAAGGCCCAATTCAGAATGAGACACGCGAGCTGAATGAGAACTGCAAGAGAAGCCAGTACTCAAACACCTCCAAATCAACTCTCTGAGATCCTGCCAGCCTCAGACACACAGCTGGGCCCTCACAATGTCTGACTGGTAAAATCATCAGCTCAATGGAACGATCACCTCTCATCAGTCACGTGATCAGCCCACTGAATGATACTCTCTCCTCAGTTCCATGATTAGGTCAGTGGAATGATTTTCTCGCTTCAGCTCTATGATGAGCCTAACCGAATCGTTCTTCAGATCTATGATCACTTCAGTGGAATGATTTTCTCGCTTCAGCTCTATGATGAGCCTAACTGAATCTTTCCTCAGATCTATGATCACTTCAGTGGAATGATTTTCTCTCTTCAGTTCTGTGATGAACCTAACTGAATCTTTCCTCAGATCTATGATCACTTCAGTGGAACGATTTTCTCTCTTCAGTTCTATGATGAACCTAACTGAATCTTTCCTCAGTTCCATGATAAGCTCAGTGGGATAATTTTCTCTCTTCAGTTCTATGATGAGCCTAACTGAATGATACTCTTTCCTCAGTTCCATGATCAGCTCAGTGTAATGATTTTCTCTAGAATGCATTTTGTTCTGTACTGACAAAAGACTGCACCTAACCTAAGCTAAAATAATGATTTTATGTTTGGTTTTCCACAGTTCTCTTAAATGTGTCTTTTGCTCTGAACAAACACCCACAGATTTCTTAAAATTTTCTTTTCAAAATGCTCTCAACCATGGCAAACATGCTTGCGGTTTTTGCACTTTGCTGAGGAAACCCACAAATATGTCTTTCTGGAGAAGCAACTATGAGTTTGTGATTTTTGTGAGACAGGAAAGACTTTCTAACTGGAGACAGCAGACAGAGCACACAGGCTTGCCCAGTGATGTCATGCATATACAGGAAGACATAAATTCTAGCTTTGAGAGAGTGTGGAGGAAAAGGGAAGCTGGCTTTGTGATTACAACAGGTTTGACACTACTTAACAGAGAAGACGTAGGACTGTGGCAGAGCTGACTTTCAAAAACTGATCAGAGGTCAGTAGCTATAGGAATGTAACATTACATAGGATAGGTGATGACTGTATTGCTACATACAGATAGCGTCTGAACACATGTACAGCTGACACCTGTGCTTTTGTTCCAAAGTACAATTAAAAACAGTTTTTCACAAACAGGTAAAGGAACTCTCTTACCTGAGCATTTAAAAATTTCAGAACAAAATGTTTTGCACACATTCGAATTAAATTGGTCCAAATCTTGTTTGTCTTCTGCGGGGTTTTACTCTGGAGTCACTTTTACGAAAGGGCATTATTCATCTTTAAGCACAACCAGGTCAACAAGGCCCACGTAAGGGAGATTAAAGAATTCTAATTAACATTTGAGTCTCTCTGTGTTTTAAAACCCATTTGTCCTTATTTCACACAGGTAGATTCATTCTGGCAGTTTAACAGCTGTATTCTGGTCATGTTGTTATTGAAATAGTTTATCTCAAATTTCTGGGCCTGCTTCAAACACATAAACTAGCATAAGGAGAGCTACAGATGGCTTTAAAATAGATTAAAGTGTAATTATTCATTTCACTGTTTCTAAAGAGCCAAATCTCCAAGATTCTTCCTTGTCATCTCTCAGCATCCCACAGAGTCTGTCCAGCTTCTCTCCTGCCCATGCTCCCAAAGCAGCCACGTGGACCTGAACGCGAGGCAGAGCAGTAATTCACTGATTCACCAGAGACTCTGCAGAGAAAAACACAACACTCCAGTGCATGTCACCATGGAGAAACAGCACAGAATGCTGCAAAAAGCCAGGGGACCAACTCCCCTCTTCAGACTACATAACTGTATAAGACTCACTTATCCAAAATACAGTTATGAGAGACAGAGTGAGAGAGAGAGTGAGAGAGAGAGAGGGAGAGAGAGAGAGAGAGAGAGAGAGAGAGATTTGAGATGTGGTAGGGGAGAATGTGTGGAATGATTTGGGGTAAAGCCTCCACGGCCAAAACCAGGCCAAAGTTACAGATTCTGGTCTTCAGAGTGTTTTCATTCCACTGAAGGTCTGCTGAGTTTCCACTTGTCTCTCTGCTCTGGCCATTAAGCTCAGTGTTACGTAACACAGACGGCAGTCTGCTTCAGGACATGCGTGGTGTGTGTGCTTATCCAAACAAATTAAACCCAGTAATTCACTCAAGTTCACCCACCCATCCTGCTCAGCACAGATAAATAATGCATGAAAACAAAACGTTTTGAA
Organism: Chanos chanos; assembly: GCF_902362185.1. NCBI lineage: Eukaryota > Metazoa > Chordata > Actinopteri > Gonorynchiformes > Chanidae > Chanos > Chanos chanos. Next base: position 34,380,858 of record NC_044496.1, read on the forward strand.
CGGCCCATTTTCTGACTCTATTTTAGTGACTGATAAATGACCTGAGAAAACAGAAGCGTTTAGTGTTGGGCAGGATGGGAATGGTTTATTATGATAAGGAAAGAGTGGAACAGAGATGTGAGAAGGTATGTGAGGATAACATACCCCAAACGGAGAATTGGAGTGATTCTGATGTGTTTCTAAGACAACACACACACACACACACACACAATATGCTGAGTACAGGCAATACTTACTGATGTTATACAGTAGGAACATGACATGTGAGAGTTGCAATAATCTTTGTGTTTGGTCAGACTGCACATTTCAGTATCATGAAGCAGAAAGAAATGGGACAGTGTGACAGTTTGAAATAAAGTTTGTGGTAATCTCTGTGTTTGATCAGATTACAGGTTTCTGTATAATCTGTGTCCTGGGCCAGAGTGGAATGTGATGTGTCGAGGATGCTGTGAATATGATGTAATCCGCTGTAAATGCCCTCTGCAGGGCACACCGGTGGGCTACGCCGTACCCTGCTGTCGCAATGCACTCAATGAGTGTGACCCCTGCATCATACACCCAGGTAAGACACACACACACACACACACATACCCTCAATCCAGCTCACACATATGCACACACACACACACACACACACACACACACACTCACTCCAGCTTACACACTTACACACACATGCTAATAAACACACTCACACGCACTCAAACATACACTGTAACTCACGCACGCACAGCACACACTCTCTCTCTCACCCACACAGACATTCTGAGATGGGATAGATTGTACTGCCCTGATTCTGCTAAGGAATGTGATGTCATTGTTCTCCTCCTCAGTGAAGCATCAACACTGTTTTTCATCCATGCTAACTCAGCACTAATGCACTGCCCACATTACAAACTGTACAAACCAGAAGATTCATCAGACAAATCCTTGCTCTCTCTCTCTCTCTCTCTCTCTCTCTTTCTCTCTCATTCTCTCTCTCTCTCTTTCTTCCTCTGCCTCTCTTCCTCTCAGCTTTACTCTCTCTCTCTTTCTAACCCCCCTAACAACTGCTCTGTTTCTGTCTCTCATAGTCTCACAGTCCAAACATGTAGCTTTATTGCTTTATTAGCTTGTAAAGAATAAAAATGTCCCTTCTTTCCCATTGTCTCTGTGTGTGTGTGTGTGTGGGTGTGTGTGCGCATGCGCGTGCATGTGTGTGTTTGGTTTGTGTGCATGTTAATACCAGTAAACTATCCTGTTTTTAAGGAATCTTATAAGAGGAGCTATCTGCTCCACTCTACTTGTTTGCACAACCATGCTAACACAGCTACACTGATCCCTAACATATCCCAGAGCTGTTAGAGTCTCTCAGTGTTCAAACAAACAGTCATTAACTTTGACATTGATAATGAAATAATAATTAATGCGGAGACACACAAACACACAGACACACAGACACTGTAAATTCATCCAGCATAGTTCTCCAGAGACGTACATTCTCCGCTGTCAGTGAATGGATCCCAATCTTTTTAGTTAACGAGACTATTTGCTCTCCTCTGTGGGAGAGAGAACTCTAATGACTTTAGCAGGTCAGATGGGAGGTGATGTACAATTGCATGGAAAATGGGAAACCAAAGTTCACAGTTTGTGAGAGGATCACTTCTTTTGTTTAGACAGTTTTACAGCCTTACTGTCCTGTGTCCTTTTTCCTGTTCTGTTCTGCTCTCTCTCTGGTCCGTCGGTTGTCTGGGGCCAGGTTGCAGTATATTCGAGAACTGTAAACGCTGCAATAACGGAACCTGGGGTCCAAGGGATGACTTCTTTGTCAAGGGACAGTACTGTTCTGAGTGTCGGCCCGGCTGGTCCGGAGGGAACTGTCTGAGTAAGCTCTTTCCCATTTCAGCCCATCATCTGTAGGCTTACTCAAAGACAAACTGGACGGGAGAAAGGTATTCCTCCAACAGGAGCAACTGTAGAGAGGAAAGTTCACTTGCTTATCTGTCGTGAGTCCTTACAGGTCCAAACATGCTCATGGTTATTTCCGAAAATCTTCAGAAACAATTTTTCCACAACTGTTGGTGCTATATGCAAAGTAGGGGGCTGGGGACATTGATAGATGAGTAAATCCCCACTGTGGTTACCCACTTGCATGTCTGACATTTATAGACATGATCTGTAATTACAGGTCGGAACACTGTGCATCTTAGCCAACTGTTTATTGTTGGCTGGCTCAGGAGTCTCAGGTGAACAGGAAACTTTGTAAGAAAGCATACTGTAAAAGTAGATGGAATCAGAGCTAGAGTTGAATTTGGAATAGATGTTTAATGCAGATGAAGTGAAAATATTTGTTCTCCGTGGCTTTCAGAGTGTGGTGGTGTCATTAGAAAGCGTCAGGGACACATTGTTCTGGAAAGTTACCCGACTAACGCCCGGTGTGAGTGGACTCTGCAGGTGGATCGACCTTTCACTATCGACCTCCGGTAGGTCAGCTGACCTTCACTTTACCAGTACATGCCGGTCTCAGAAATTTCCCCTCCACCGAACTCGTCAATACTTCCCAGGTTCAACACACGCACTCACTCACACTCACACACACACAGACTTTAAGACTTAGCAGCTGTAGCATCGAGAAGAGCTTTAAAAAATAAAAATCAATGAGCTTTTAGTTACCAAAGATATTCGTATGTCAGCATCTGAGGAAATTCATGAAGCACTGTTTGATTCACAATGTTTTTTTTTTTTTTTTTAGGGGAAATGCTTATACATCCCTGAAAATACTCTTAATTGAATTTGAGTAAGACAAGGCTGCTGTTTTTCCACCCATAATTTACATAAGTATTATATAAGTATATTCTTATGCCAAGGTAATTAAAGAATGTTTATGGAAAACTTGGAACAGTATGCAGCCTCTGTGATTAATCAGTTAGTATTGTGAAATCTACCTGAGAGACCAAACAGTGTACTTCATGTTCTCTTACAAATCTGTATGGTATTCCATCCTCATTAAACATAGCGCTAGCGGGTTTCAAACCGTCATGTTATATACTGCAGATACAGTTTTATTACAAGTTTCCCAGTCAAGCAAAGCCGGAGTCATAGACTAATGCCGAGTGAGATCAGAACGGAAAACCAGTGAAGGCCATTGGCACGCCACATCATATATACGAGCCTCCATCTCTCCATTCTCCGTCAATCACTGCACTTTTACTGCTGAAACTAGACAAGCAGCTGCATTTAGCCCCACACACGCATATGTACACATGCACATACATGTGCACGCACACACGCACACACACACACACACACACACGCACATACACACACATATACACACACACATATATACACACTGTCGTAACACTGTGCTGGAACCAAAAATAATTAGGTATATGCCCAATCTAACAGCAGCATTTTCCATATGCGCAGACACATACTGTTTGTATTAAAGTTCAAAACCATAACAGCCCAGATACTCTGAGCCAAAGCTTCACACAGTCTCTCTCTCTCTCTCTCTCTCTCTCTCTCTCTCTCTCTCTTTCATATACACACTGACATACACACAGACACACACCAGAAACACACACATACACGCAAACACACACACGCACGCACACACACTTCCATTGAATGGCTGATTTATCCACAGCCTTCACATGTCCAAATTAAGCAGTGAGTGTGAAGCGGTGACCAGAACACTCACTAATGAGCCTAAGAAAGTGGAGAAATTCACATGACATTTGATGGGCTGCACTCATAGAAGACAGTAAAGCATCTTCGCTTGCCTGTTTTTTTTTTATCTCTTCTCTCTGCACTCTCTGCTCAACTGTACACATCTGATAATTGAGTCATCCAGCAGAATATATACTTAGTGTACACCTACCATCCTTCTGTTGTCTCCTAAATAAACATACACTCAACCACACAGATGAACTGAGAACCTGGCATTCAATATAATGTTCAGCGTTTGACAAAAGGCAGGCTCCATTATGTCGGCAGAGTCTGGACTTAATCGTGCGAACGCGTGATTTATAACATGAAATTGTTGAAAATATTAAATGTGCAAGGGTGTGGGTGGTTAATTTGACGAAAAACATTCTTTTCATCACATACCAAACACCTGGTATCTGCTGCTAGGGCCGCGAGTATTAGCCCTTTCAGTTTATTGAGTCCATTTGTCTGCCAAATTGGGTGATATCGTTCAAGTGTATGAAACTCTTTATCAGTGGTGACTTCGTGATGAAATGAAAGTCCTGCTCCCCCCTCCATTGTGGACTGGCTTCCCGGAGCCATCTAATTACGGCCGAGCGATTGTTAACAACGCCCTGCTGAAAAGGTCACTTCTCTTTAATGTGCCTTTGATAAGAGGGAGTTACTACAACACCATGTGGTTTGGATTTTTCAGCACGCGGTCAATTACACATTCTATCGGGTTAAAAAATAAAATAAAATAAAATAATGGGAACAATCTGTTCTGTTTCTTAAGTGTGTCACAGACGATCATGCCTCTCTCTCTCTCGCTCCCTCTCTCTTTACATTTCTGCTCAGTTCACATCTATCAGACGCATCCGCCGCGTGTAGTTAATAACTGTCGCCTTGTTACCTGAGCCTGAAGCCTTGAACACAAGCATGAGCTCAGACGAAAAAAATGCGCACATGTATAATGACTCAGTCTCTCCTTTTTTCCTGTTTGCACTGATCTCTTTCAAAGGCAAAGCTGTGAACAAATTAAAAACCCGTCATTCCGGAAAAATATGTATCTCCAAAAAAGAAAGAAAAAAGAAGAACATAAATGCATGACTGGATATTAAAGAGCGTAGACTCTGTCTAAAACTTTGTTTAAAGGGCTGTGGCATGGAGCAGTGTTATGGAAAGAGGTGCTGTGCTGTTAACACATTCACTAATTCTAATGGAAGTGTGTAACTGGCCCATTCACTACAATAAAAAAGAAAAGAAAAGAAAAGAAAAAAAAGAATAAATGAGCCTGGATGGCAGAGCCAGAAAAGCACTGCACTGTTCTACTGGAAAACAAGACCACATTCATCTTCCTTAAACAGTGATGAGCTAATATGAGCCACTGATGCCATGCTGTTTTCCTTCTTTACACAGTCAGACTAAGTCTAATGGTAAAATAGGGCTCTAGCGACTTATGAGGAAATGTCCAGGAGAGTGAATTTGGTGAGTGAAATGAAGAATGATTCAATGGAATAGACACAGTTATATGGGTTCCCCTTAAGTAATGACAAAAGCATACCCAAACTCCACAGCATCTCTCTCTCACTCTCTCTCTCTGTCTCTCTCTCACACACACACACACACACACACGCACGCACGCACGCACGCACGCACACACGCACGCACACACACTTACTCACTCACTCACTCTTTCCCTCTCTCTCACACACTCACTCACTCCTCTCTCTCTCTCTCTCTCTCTCTCTCTTTCTCTCAAACACATAGGTTTATGATGCTGAGTTTAGAATTTGATCACAACTGTCGCTATGACTACGTAGAAGTACGCGACGGAGACAGCATGGACTCTCAGGTGATTGGTCGATATTGTGGGAACGAGAGACCTGCTCCCATTCAGAGCACAGGCAATTCCCTGCACATTCTCTTTGTCTCTGATGGCTACAAGAATTTCGACGGATTCTTTGCCATCTTCCAGGAGAGCTCAGGTAAAGGAGAGCTGTGTTTGGTCATAATCCCAAAACACAATCTGCTCCTGTTGATGGTACAGTATCATATCAAACATATGTTTAAAACTAGCACCAACGCAAAGACCTTCACTCTCGTTCCAAAGCTATAAATATCCTAGTTTACAATTCCACTGATCAGCTGAAATACCCACAGAGAAATACTGCATCTGCTCACTGAATCACTTACTCATACACACACACACACACACTGTGTGTTTTGTCATCCCTTTACAACCTGCTGTATGTCCACAGCTTGTTCGTCCTCTCCGTGTCTACACGACGGCACCTGTGTGCTGGACTCATCCTACTCCTATCACTGCGCCTGTCTGGCCGGATACACAGGACAGAGGTGTGAAAATGGTGAGAGTCACTCTTACATTCAGTTGAAGGATTTTTACTGCACATGCCTCTGTACATGGTGTGGACTAGAGCCAACCCCATTCACTTAACTATTTACAGCACTGGCTCCACATTCAACCCTTCGAGCCTTGCCGTTCTGACATATTTTAGCTTCGGCAAACCTAATTTAACAGGCCGCTCTCGGATAAAAATCTGGAATTCCCTCAGTGCTGCTCTGCATTCACACTTCAAACTGACAGTAAATAAATCACATCTGCACGGACCCTCCCTTACAAGAAAAAACCCCTCAAAAACTCAACTCACAGATCTTTTCATTAATCACCATCAGTTTTCAGAAATGGAGTATATAGGTTGAGACAGTTGGTTCTTACTGAGCTGGTTTTGAATGGTTAGAAATCTGTTCCAGATGAGACCTGGGGGGTGGGCTATTTTGGGAGAATAATGTAAGATGGAGTGGATGGTGTACTGTAGGTTGATGGGGGCTGTTCTGCTGATGATAGACGGTTGCTATTTCGGCATGAGGCCCAGCGGTCCAGCCAGTTCCAGTTAAAAACGCGACGGCTCCCAGTGGACCTCAGTCACCTGTTATGTGCTTAGTGCCAGAGTTTGAGCTCACAGCTGGGCTGCTCCGGCCCTACCCCATCTGACTGGACCAGCTTCTATCCACTGTAATTTCTGTGTGTGTGTGTATCTGTGTGTATGTGTGTCTGGAAACATGTCCATATTTCTGTGCCCAGTTCAACACACCACAGGTCTTATGAAAACAGACTAACCAAGATAATTCTGTTTTTTTTTTTTTTTTAAGGACTGGTGGTCTCGTTTTCATGGCTAAATGTGACTCCATAAAACTAATGGTGAAACAAGCACTCTTTTAATATGATGTAGCTTTTCCATGGCAATAAACTCTGTGGAGCGGGTGGAGGAATTTCAGACCAAACTCTTACATTTACCATGGCTCCCTTGAGGAGGACTAGCCCGCACCACTGTGTGCTTAGCCGGCCTCAGAATGCCTCTCTCCACCCTGGAAACATGTTCTCTTCATCCCAAATTCCATCCACACCAAGGGACCTGGTGATGAAACACATGACTGTGTGTATACCAGGACAAAAGAGAGGTTAATAAAGGCAGTTTACCAACTTTAAAACAACTTCTCATCCAAAAACAAGAAATTTGAGACAAACTTTCGTTTTGTTTCAGCACACATGGTCGCTTGTAGACTTTGATATACACAATTACACACTGCTTCCAGAGCACCAGTAAAAACCTGATGGGGAGTTAATGATATTTTATTAAGCATAATATCTTCTGTAAACATTCCAGTGTAATACAAGCCAGAAGGCTCTGGAGAGAATAGGAGGGGTAAGGAGTGTGTCATGGGGGACTTTTCCTTCTTCACAACAGTTTACTGAATCCCTGGGAGATTTGCATGGGGATTTCCCTTATTAACAACCTGGTCATTCGTATCAGACCTACATCTCACCATTCATATGGTATGTGGAGAGGAAGTAATCTGAAAAGAACAATGAAAAAATGTCTCCAGACCATCTGTTTCAGGTGTACAAAGCTATGGTGCAAGTGAAACATGAAGTCTGAGAGTGTTTATGTAGTCCTGGGTGTGTTTAAATGGTCTGAAGAGTCTTTATATTGCGTGATATGGAACGATGGAAGTACTCTCTGATGGTGTAATTTAACACTGTCAGAGTTTGTTTTGTACAGTAGTGTAGGAAATAGAGATTTTACAGCTTTCACACACATGCCAAAATATGCGCAAATTACTTACAAAAACATACTCTCTGTATGGGACAGTTTTTCTCAATTCTTCATATCATGCCTCAAATTAATACCATTGCTTCATAACAACGCTTTTTCTGTTGCAAAACAAATGGTTTTACTAAAAGTCTTTTTTTCCAAGACAAAGGTCAAGTGTAAACATATTGGTGGAGTCAGCAAAATGTCTCCCATGAAGTTAAAATGCTAATGTGTGAGTCAGATCAAAGACTATGGCAGAATGTGGTAGAACCATTGCAGTTTGTGGTCATGATTTTGTGAGGAGTTAAATGAGTTAACTGGGGTCTGGAGCTGTTGGCAGTCACTCACACGAAGGTGTCCTGATACAAATTCAGGATGTAGAAGATTAAGAAGTTCAGACTTGATGCTGTTGTAAGCACATTTTGAGATGAACTGTCAGCAGAGTGTGTCTCTCTCTTACAACACAGATGACAGGAACATCAACTTTGCAGAGAGATACTATTTAATAAAACAAGAATCTGGATGAATGTTATGACACTGTGGTATGCATAGCAAATTCGCCACTGCTAATTTAACTCTCAGAGTGTTTATATTGTGCCATAGTGGCTATGTGGGACAATATAAACACTAACATAAACACTCACAGAATTAATTTAACACTGTGTAATTTGCTGTGTGAAATTGCTTTAAAATTAAGTTTAGTTAAGTGTGATGTGGAGATACAGTACATTTTGGTGAAAAAAAGTGTTTTTCTGTTAACGTCATGTAGAAAATGGGGCAGGGTTCTGGATCTCTGAAGTGTGAGTCGTGCAGAGAGGCCAGTTCCTCTCTGACTAATGGTATTGTCATTCCTGTCAGTGTTGATGTGCCAGAGGCCACTGTCACCCGCCCATGGATTCACAGAGAGTCTGGACCTGCGTGTCGGAGGGCAGGTCCTGTTCCACTGTGACCCAGGCTTTGCCCTGAAGGGCTTCCAGATGGCTACCTGCCTCCTGGACGGGACCTGGAGCTACCCCACCCCAGAGTGTGGTAAGAAACAGAAGATGCGTGAGAGGAGGGACGGGTACTCCACTGACATCATCTCAAATCCATGAAGGATTACAGCAAACCGTGTCTGCTCAGAATGGTCATTTCTGATCCTGTTGGACAGGACATTTAACATTGTTCAGGGTACTGAAGACCATCTGAACAACAGCACAGTAATGCTAACATGTTAATGCTGTCTGCCCACTCTTCTACCCTAGTATGTTTGCAGGCAAAATGACTGTAGACTTTACACTGCTGTTAGCTAATGGTAGAGAGTTTTAGCCATTGTTTGTCTTTCTGAATTTGAATCTGATTACCATGAAAACATCTGAACAGTACGTCTTATGCTTTTCGGTACACTGGGGGGGAGAGCCAAGATGGATGCCTAATCATTCTCATAAATTACACATTTCTGCAAGGTTGAAATGTACACTCTCTCCGTGTACTGTCAGTGTTGCACACTCACATATTAAGGATGGCTTCCAGGCATGCAGAGTTTTTAAAAGATTTGAGTCATCTGAACATGCATCTGAAATCACAAGACATGCAACAAATCAGCCAACTAGATTAGAGACAAGTATTCCCACTGTCTGCATGCACACTCAGAGACAGAGATGACGTCTCTGAACACTGCTAATACAGCCTCTGCATGCCCTGAAGAAGCCGCATCTGAATCACTGTAGCCAAATGTAACATATCAGTTAACATTGGTTAAAAATGGCCAAGCTGACGTTACTCACACCGTTACTATGTTTTTCCATACCCTATTCTTCGCAAGCCAAGTAGTCAGGAGAAACATTTTGGGGTGATCTGACAATGCTGGTATTCACTGCTATTTTCACGAGAGATTAACGGACATGTAGCCCTGCCTTTCCTCCTCTTTGGTTGGTCGACATATCGACTAGTCATATGAACTATTTATTTATTTATTTATAAAAGTAAGGTTTTTATGAAGATTCTCTGCATCCTTGTCAAACTGGATTTAATCCACCATCCCCAGTGCCTCTTGAGGGAGTGTGTAGTCTGCCTGCTAAGCCGGCTCATGGGGACCACTTTCTGGTCTACGGGCCAAACGACGTGCTCATCGCCCTGCAGTACCTGTGTTACAGACCATACAAACTACAGGGAAGCCCACAGCGGACATGCCTGGCCAACAGCACCTGGTCTGGCTCCGCTCCCACCTGTGTCAAAGGTATGCCTCCATGACCCAATCAGCTCTCTCACAAGTATGGCTCAGTAAACCAATCAGTCAGACCAAAGGCACCACTCTGGCTTCAGATAAAAGAAATAATGGTGAGATATGACATGCTGGTATTGTGTACATTTACATGTCAAAAACTTGTGTGTGTGAAGCTGTACAACTGTGGAAATGGGCTACAATTAGACAGCCTTTAAAAAAAAGCCACACAGTTAGTCATGAGACAGGCTTGAAACATCTTTGAAACAACAAGAGAATGTCAAGTTTAAGTCTAAAAATCCTCCTGTTCTGCTTTGAACTTTGTTTGGTTGACAGATCAGATAAGTTTGCCTACAGGAAAGTGGCTGTAAGAATGATTTATTTCTTCTCTGTTTACAGAGCAGGACATAGTTCCTGAGGTAGATAAAGACAAACACGCAGCTTTCGACAAAGACACTGGAGGAGAAAAACCTCCAGGTAGCAAGGAGAAAGCTGGTCAAGATTTTGAGAAAGATAAGACACAAGACAAAGGTTTGGGCCAAGAAAAACCTAGTGCCGGATCCAAAGACAAAACAGTGAGTAAAGATTCAGATGACAGCATGAATACGGTTCAGAAGAAAGACTCAGAACAAGAGAAAGAGTTTGGGGGAACATTGGACAAAGATTCGGATCTCGACACAGCAGGGAATGTGGTTAAAGAGCCCACTGAGGATCTGGGAAAGAACATTGTTGATATTGTTTTAATTGAAGACACGATGAAAACCATCCAGAAAAGTGGCACCAGCGACAGAGGAGGGGTTCTTCCAAACGAGCCGCATTACACAGTGATCAGTATAGATACGGAAGACAATGGGAACAGCCTGGATCCGGTGAAGGCTCTGGACTCAGGGAACACCACTCACACTGTAGACAATAACACCATCGACAGGGGTCTGAAGACAGTGGTTTTGAAGGAGATGGAGGCAGCGATGAAAACCAGTGGAGAGAACAGCACTGAAACAGCAGTGGACAAAGACACTGGGAGCAGCACGCACATGGTTGACCTGGAAGATAAGACCAGAAGCAGGGACACATCCAAAGAAAACAGCAGAGAGGAAGATACAGCTGGAAAAGAACACGAAGAAAACAAAGGATCAAAAGAGAAACAGACGCCGGAGTACGGAACGGATAACCTCAGCATCATTGGTAATCTGGAACCGGAATCCCTCTGAAATAGAGCCGGAATGTTTACGGCCCAGGTATATTCATTCATTTGATCTCACCCTCCTCATCCCTTTTCTTTCTTTCTTTCTTTCTTTCTTTCAGAGGCTGAGAAGAGTCGCTGTCCCCCTCTTCCTCGGCTCTATCATGGATGGACTGAGGTGGTTCCAGGTGTGCAGCCTGAGACAGTGCAGTTTTTCTGTAACCATTCATACGCTTTGAGCGGCAGTGCTCACAGGACATGCCAACCTAATGGGACATGGACTGGCATGCAGCCCCTCTGCGTCAGAGGTGGGCACCTCTTCAGAGAAGCCCGTTATGCCTGGAAAATATGATTTTCAAGTGGAAAATATGATTCTGACATGCCCATGGTTGCTTTCCATTAAGTCATTTACAAATTAACAGTGAATAGAGAGAGCTCATGTTAACATCCAACCTACAAAGGTACACTCTTAGCTTCAGTTTTTCACATGGAGGGTAGGACCTAGCTTGACAGTAAAAGACATTCAGAATGGGTATTTTACATTCTTAGTTCACTTTAGTCAAGGACTTGTTGTAATCTTGTCTTCTCTCGCCCGAAGAGCCACGCCACAGGGGTGAGGTCATGTTGGGATGATGTGTGAATCAGATACATAAATTGTATTGATATGTGTGTGTGTGTGTGTGTGTGTGTGCAGCCTGTCGGGAGCCCAAAGTCTCAGTGCTGGTCAGACAGACTGTCCTGCCTCCGCAGGTGCCCTCCAGGTGTGGCTTTACATCTCACTCACACCAAACACATACCGCAACATCAGATGGAAGTTTAAATATCTCCACCACTATTTAAAAAGGAGATCTGTCTTTCAGAGCAGTGCACAGATAATCCAAGGGATTTTGGAATGCTTCAGCACAGACTGTCATATGTTCTCTCTGCTCATGTCTTAAAATGCGTTCTCCCTCCCTCTCACTTTTCCTTTGTCAGGAAAACTCCCGTTCATAAGCTGTATTCCTCCACTGGACAAGGAAGACTCTCTGTAAGTCCCACCAGGTTTCCGTCCACCGCACCCCCTCTTCCCCGGGGCTTCCACCATCTCTACACACACATTGAGTACCAGTGCACATCCCCCTACTACCAACACTCAGGCAGCATCCGACGCACCTGCCTGAAAACGGGCAAATGGAGTGGCCGCCATGTCTCCTGCTCACCAGGTGAGGGCGCCAGACTCATTCTTTTTCAGGGAAAAAAAAACTTTGTGTTGATGGAAAGCAGAGTGACGCTGTAGCTATACGTGTGCATAAATACAATACAAATGCTCAACAGACATATTACGTATGGGTATGTACTATTTAATTAACATGCAATAGCTGCTGCCAAGACCAAAATGACTACATATTCACAGTTAATGTGTGTTTAATTTATCATCTTTATCACATTACTTCATATAGCCAGCATAAAGAAAAACATATTTTCAATTGAGGTGGAATTTTTTACAATGAAATATGAAGCAGACAGGTTACAAATCAGTATAGAGTATGTACTTAATCTGAAACTCCAGCTGTCCACTTAGAAATTTCACACACACACACACACACACACACACGCATGCACACGCACACGCACACACACACAAAACTTAACATATCACATGTATTCTACATAGAATATATGAAGAAAATCAGATCTAATCTGTGATGAAATGCATGTTGTTGAGTGTTGTTTTAAATGTAACAATATCTTGTGCACACCCTCAGTGTCAAGTTACATTAAGAGGACGTTTCACATAATCTTCCTTAGCGACCTGAGACTCAGGGAAAGATAGTAAACACACTGAGGACACAGAGCCTGTCACATTACCGTCCTCCTCTTCCTCTGTGTTTGTGCCAGTCTGTGGGAAGCTGCTCACCTTTGACCCTCAGAGGCCGGCGGAAGCTCGCTGGCCCTGGCTTGCTGCCATCTACCGTCGCCATGGGGACAAGGCGGCAGGGAAAGCATTGAAAAAGGGCAGCTTGGCGGAGCCATTGGGTAAAGGGGTAGTGTCAGAGGAGGAGAGCGAGGCTGGCTCTGCAACGTGGCAACTGGTGTGTAGCGGAGCTCTGGTGAACCAGCGTAGCGTGGTGGTGGCCGCTCACTGTGTCACTGAGCTGGGCAAACTGTACCCGCTGGACGCTGCCAACGTTCGGGTGACGCTAGGAAAACAGTTCCGCAGTGACCTCCGAGACACCAAGAGCCTGCAGCACCTGCGGGTAAGAAAACCCTTCAGCCAATCTGGTCTGAAGCTCAGTTTCACCTGTGAAAACAACCGCATCTCCATGTCATTTCATATCAGGATTCAGGAGGACAAATCTTGGCTCTGGACTTCTGTAATTTCTCAGAGAGCGATACAGTTAATTCGATTGAGCTTAAAGGTCCAAGCTACCATTAAATGTCTGAAACAAAGATGGTTTGGCAACATAAACTGTAAAAGAAGAGCTCGGCTCAAATCCAGCCATTTTCCTATCATACCGTTTCCATGCAAGCCACAATCAGTTCAGACTGTCTCAGTAAACTGTATGAGGACAGCGTTGGTTTGCATTGAGCTTGAAATGACACAGGGGGCAGGGAACTGGTCTAATAATTGGAGGGTCATGGGTTCAAAACCCCATCATTGACAACTGACTACCAATGAGTCATCGACCATATTACCCCATGGATTTTCTGACACAGATAAACAGTAATGAGAATTGACAGTTGGATTAGATGAAATTGTTGGCTAAACAAACACAAACTGTAAGTGTCATTTGTTTGGAAAGTATGCTTCCAGCATTTCTCACTCTTTGTCTTGTTCCTGATTGGTCAGGTTTCATCCATCGTCGTCCATCCGAACTACGACCCCCTGGTCCTGGACTCTGACTTGGCCGTGCTGAAGTTACTCGACAAAGCCCGGATCGGAGAGCATGTACTGCCCGTTTGTCTGCCCAGTGCCCAGGAAGCTGAGATGGACACCAGTGTCGGCATGGTAACAGGCTGGTCCCTGCTGCCGGACCAACGGGCAGGTGAGGATGAGCGGGTACGCGTTGGCACGGTGCTGCTGGGTGACGTAGTACAGTGTGAACGGCAGTATGCCCACCACGGAATGCCAATCGGCATCACTGACAACATGCTATGTGGACGCCAGCAGCCCGACGCCGGCCTGTCTAACATCTGCCCCGCTGACACCGGGGGAATTCTAATTCTCCCGCCTCTCTCACAAAGCCCCACCCTTACCCCATTTGGCCCTGCCCCTCCCACACAGACCACCCCCAAACAGGAGTGGAGGCTCCTGGGACTGGTAAGTTTCGGTTATGACCAGAGAGACTGTAATCCTGAGCTTTACACCATCTACACCCACATCGCCAACTTTCTCGGCTTTATAGAGGACAACATGAAGTAGCTTCTGTGGGCAACTTGAATTCCCCCTTCCTGCCCGCCTCTCTCTCTTTCTCTCTCTATGTCCCTGTCCTCTGTGCTTTCCCTCTGTTATACCCTTTCAGTGTGTAAAGATTGGCTGAGGTAACACTGGACTTTGCAGTGCTCTGACTTTCAGTGGCATTTATAAAAAGGCTATGGACCCTCCCCTCATCTGAGAGTGTGTCTCTCTCCACCAATCAGAGACTGCAGACTTTAGCATGACCAGAAAACCAGAAAACCCCTTCACAGGTATCTGGTTTTCTCAGTTTTTGTTTACTTTTTTAGTTTATTTTATTGGTTTTATTTTTAATGTACATATATTAATATGTATTATTCTTTAATTGTGAACATAAATGAAAAGGTGTACATATTGTATAAAATGTCCTTAAGCTCACAAGCTTTTTAAATAAAACCTAGTAGTTATATTCTACAGAGGGGTGCTGTTTTATTAACTTGGTGCTGACCAGCTCTATTAACTTTCAGTCTCAAAACACAAAACAGCTGAGGAATTATATGAGCAGTGCTCCTCTAGATGGCGGCACCAACACATTTACGTGCAACACAATCCCCGGTGTGAAACCGGCTGGGCTGGGCTGAATGGGCATAGTTTGTGTTACACTGAGAGACCACAGGCAGTCGACGGATATTTTGCATTCCCCCATATCACGATTTCAGTCTGACACTACGACAGTCGTGGTTACTACTCACCAAACAGTAATGGCCTCTTTTCTTTTAATGGTCCCAATTGGTTCCCAATTAAGAATAGTTTCTGTGTCTGTATTATGAAACTGGGCATAGGATCAAGACATAGCAGAGATAACTCAATGTCTACAATGGACAATTTTGTCAGTGTTTTGTGCTTTTCCAAGCTCAATGCATGTAACAGAGGAAAATAGATTTGACAGATGAATGGTATTGAAACCACTGAGGCCTACAGCCATCTGAACACCTGACAGAGAGAGCACCACCAACAATCTACAGCCTCTGATCCATGAAAATATAATAAATGACCCTGCAGTTAGATTCCCCCTTTTACACACACACACACACACACACACACACATTGGAAGCCTTGCAGCAGCTTTGATCTTTATGTGCATGTTCCCTGACATGGTGCACATGACTCCACCCACCACCTGAGACTGAGCATGTGTGTGTGTGTGTGTGTTCACATTTGATTGTTTGTGTGTGTGTGCGCGAGTGTGTGTGTGTGTGTGGACTGTGGAAGTGCACACAGATGTTAGGGAGATACACGCACCATTTATAAATGACAAAAGGCTGCCCCTCCAGGGACCTTCACACATTAATGTGGTAACACATGCGCGCGCGCGCACACACACACACACACACACAGTATTTCATTGCCTATTGAGGCATGTCTGAGATGTGTTGGGCATGTAGAGAGTGCTTCAGAGAGCTAGCCCATGCTCTTTGAGTCCCAGCAGATTCAGGATGGTGGGAAGGCATAGGGGGCTGGGGGACTGGGGGGCAGCAAGGGCAACGTCTCTGAAAGGATTTTTGTTCCATCTCTTCTGCTGTTTGCTGGAAATCTTCCGTTTAAGATTCTGGAAGAGCGCAGAGAAGAGCGCAGTTCTGATGGAATCAAACATTTTCTCATGGTCTGGTACATCAGAGAAGAATCATCAGGAGAGGAGCAGACTCCCCTCTCAGAAGCCTGATTGGTTGATAATGAGCAGATGACCGTGTGAGCTGCTAAAAGGCCCTGCACTGGGAATAGGAAGTATAAAGACTTGATTAAACTCTAGTACTTGGCGAGGGAGAGAGAGGAGCCAAGCTCTTAACCCAGACAAGCCCAGATATACATGTGGATGTTTCTATCACAACATAAGTCACCTCATCATATGCATTTGGATGAATGAAATTGCATTTAGAGCAAACATCTGTACATCATCAGCTCCACGCATTACATAATTCAAGGTTAACCTGGGGGGTGAGTGCACAAACAACAAGAACCGACATGTTAGCACGAGAGCAGCATGCAATCATGCCAGGGCCACAGCAGCAACTGCATCTGAACCTCACTGCTGGTCGGCTTTGTGCTTCTCCATACATTCTTTAAACCAGCACTGATAACACAAGCACCGACGGCTGGTTCATTATCAAAACAACATGTGCTATATTCATATATCCAGGATTATTCTGAAGTCAGCTGTATAATCTGGGCATTATTCATTCTGATCACTGATGGAGCTGGTGAGGGCAGACCTGACTGTGTGATTGATTGGGACTTCCTGCATTTGACTGTTATAGTCAGCAAAAGCACAGAATCGAGTCCTTGTTGCTGAAGGGAGAAGAGAAATCTTTGATTTAACACTCTCGCTGACTTTAATTCAGAAACCACCACACGGACTAACTGGCTTTCACTGAGGAATGAACACCCCCCCCCCCCCCCCCCCCCCCGACCCCCATAACCGAAACCTTGAGCTGACAGCTCAATCTCAATGTTTGCCCCTCCCCCCACTGAGGCCGCTGAGATCTCAGGGGACCAACCTTAGGTCTTGTAGCTTTATTACGATTTTAACACATTAGCAACAAATCCAATTCCCTCTCAGATTACCCCACAGAGGCCAGGAGCAAAGTCATTACACCACAGTCAATAGACCATACATTACCAGACCACCTGAGCTAAAACCCCTCATTTCTCCCATGCAAAGCATTTAAAACATCACATGGAAAAAAAAGACCTAGTCAAGGAGGCAGTTGATTGGTGCTTTCTGTTGAAAGGCAGGAATGGTGTAAATCTTGTTTGCTAACAGGTAAACGTGAGCTGTGCTTTCACGTGATTCTGAGGATCTTTGTAGGCAAGGTCTGATCGAAGTTATCTCTGACTTTATCTTCTGAACTCACTTCTCACACTGCTTTAGTCCGGTTTACAAAGCCCCTCCACCACCAACATCAAAGTCCTGCGGCCTCCAAGAAGACAAAGTCACTGTACGTGCTGTGATATTTCGCAAACTGGGGGACAATTCATGGTCATAAAATCTGTGACTCTGTGGCAGACACGTGAGCTGTCCTTTTAACCCATATCATCAGGAAAAAATCTAAAAATTTACTTCCTTCAAGTGAAGAAATGCATGTGACTGACATGTTTGCTTTTAAATCAGGAATGGATATGTCTCAGCATATTAGAGCCAATTTGTGAGGGGGCTGTAGCAGAGCAGGAGCAAACTCAGTTACAAGACACCTCTTAGCACATCTGTTGTGAAAACTGCCAATCAGTCTAGCTCTCTCAGTCCAGCTCTGAACATCAGTCGAGATTTTGACATTCTGTTCGATTCACGATGTTAAAAACAATGCGTCTGATGAAGTTAGTGGAGACTTAAATCTTGTTGGGCTGGTTTATTTGTGTTAACAATAGCTGCCAAGAAAAGTAGAACTTGACAACCCATCAAATCTTCCACCAACCGATTCATTACAACTCAAATTAAGACTGAACACATACTTTCCCAGGAGGTTCTTCACTTCAGAGCTTATTTTGTGCATATGGAATGAAAACTGAATTTTATATTCCACACCTGTTGGAACCTGGTTACTCAAGTCTAAATGTAAGATACTGGGCCTAATATTTTGTGATTATAAATATTCAGAAATATTTTAGTGTAATATCACCTCTCCTTAATTTGAATTTTTACCGCAGCATTGTTGATGTTGGCCTTCAGTTTACCCACACAATAAAAACAAAAACTCCTCAGATTCTGTAAGAGAAACTGTATCGCCATAGCAACAGCTGGAGGCAGACCCAGGCAAACCCAGTGTACCAGACCAGAACTGTGTGCTTTTACACAAGATGTCACATCTGTTCCATTCCTGAGCAGAAATCAGCAATCCCAATTCAGACCAGTGGACCACTAAGCTCTCATAACTCAATCAGCCAACAAAAGGCTAACAGAGACTGCAAGATCTGTGTCTTTCACTGATGCCTTGAAAACAATACTGAAATTGAAGCAAGAAAAGTTCCTTTTCACACTTGAAGAAATGAAAGATTTTAGGTTGTTTGAGATTAACGTTTAAGAATGAATCCCTCAGACTCTGTAACTGTGGTAAGTTTGGAATATGTCTGGAAATTTCTTCCCAGTGAATTGTGAAGTTTTGATTGTAGACGATTATCAAACCAGAAAGACAGCAGGGAGGCGATATGTGTCAAATGAGTTGCAGAGCCAACCTCAGAAAATGTCGATTTATGAAACAACATCTGTCTGCTCAATGTGGTATAGAGGCACAGGAAGGAACTGATGTGTCATGTTTTTTTTTTTTAAGTAACATCTTGTTAAAGTACTACCGGAAAAGAAAAGAAAAGCAAACACTAAACGTAAGCCAGACAATTTTCAAACCATTTCTCTCTGATTTCTCTTTCAAATCGATGTTTTCAGGAACACAAACATCAGATAAGACCCTTAGATTACCATAGATGGTTTTATTTTATTTAATCTAATTTTAGATTACTAAAATCTCAATGAAGAAAAGTCATTACCCTTTAACATTTTCCAGAATCATCTTAAAGGATTAAATATACTGGACTGTTGCTTAAATGACGTAAGGACATACAGCCTTACATGTTACCCATTTGACTGTGGTTGCTAATTTTTCCAATATAGAAACTGGAGTCAGAGATTTTCAAACCTGCTACTTTACTCCACTTGCATGCAGTACAATGGCTGTTGGGAAGACACTGAACAATGGTTGTTCAGCAAGCTTTGAAGACTCCTTCTTTTGTGAGAGCTTTTATATCCTTGTTG
Organism: Chanos chanos; assembly: GCF_902362185.1. NCBI lineage: Eukaryota > Metazoa > Chordata > Actinopteri > Gonorynchiformes > Chanidae > Chanos > Chanos chanos. The sequence goes on from NC_044496.1 coordinate 34,400,208, forward strand.
CCACATACTTTGACCCCAAGGACAACTGAACACCAGTTTGCTCTGGTCATTTTGGGAAACATTGACCTTATGTTTCCTCCTTTCACACCAAATTCCTCTTCTCACAAGGTGAACAAGTTATAAAGCAGGGACAATGGAAAATCAGAAAATCACTAGAAGCCACATTCGTCAGAGATAGATGACTTTGATTACATCTTCAGTACATTTGAGCATATTACTTAACACATTTGCAAGTTAGAGTCATATTATTTAAAATCAAAACCCACAAACTTGACTTTGCTTTGGCTTCTCTCTTGCTCCTTCTCTCTGTTTCTGTCCCATTGACTTCTGTTTAGCCAGGGTACTAAAAAAACAAAGTGGAGTGTAATGCTTCTGCTCTCTGTGGTTATACCTTTAAGTGCTAAGATTACTAATCACTGTAGTATTCTGCTCATTATCTTATCATTATATCACACCTGTTTAATTACATTACCGCATTTCTCCCTGTATATATGAATACAGATATATGTGTATATGTATCATACCCCTTGGGTTTATTCAGCTCTCTGAAAGGTCACTCAATTACTAGAGCATTACAAGCCGTATTTTTCTGATTCAGTGTATTTTTCCTTGTGTACCAACCTTGCCTGGTCTCCTGTTTACAATTCCTGGATTGCCTTCATATTCCTGTTCTTGTTCTTGACCCTTTGCCTGTTTCCTGCCTTTGATGTGGATAATGATTTAATAAAATTAGCTTGCTCAACACATGCATCCATGACTGAAGATTTCACCTGACCAACTGAGTCCTCCAACGGAGCCACTACTATGCCTCACTTCCGTATTGTGCTGGTCAAACAGGTAAACAGATAATTGAGGTACATAGTACAGAACTAGCTCATCTTGGCTCTGCAGTGCATGAAATAAGTTACAACAACTTATCATATCAACACAAGGTGCATTTCTGCTGCACCTGCTCCCCTCCAGACCTCAGGTGAGAGGCTAAAGTGTGCTCTTCCAGACCAGTTCGATGACACTTCATCACATTGGAAAGGCTTCCTTTCTCAGTGAGACTTGTGTTGTATTCACCATGCTGGAACACAAATCACGGATGCTTTCAAGGCGGCCATGGTTATGTCTCATTGTGTCTCTCTATGTGACACTGCAGTGTGTTGAATATTTGGTCATTCTGTAAGGGTTGGTGAATGCTCCTTCCATATTCCAAACCTTTGTAAATGATAAAGTCATAATGGTCCTGCGGAGAATCACTTTTACATCAGTGCCACTGGCAGTGAAGTTGGCATCGGATGAACAGAGGCACTGACTGGAAGGGGCTCAGGAACCTTCTCCTGTGTGCCTCTGACCCAGGCCCCTGTGGTTGACAACTGGTTCCAATGACCTGAACGCATCTGAGGAGCAGCACATGTCTGTCTGCAGAATGCTGTAACACACCAAAAACTGCAAGCGGACAGTAACTGCAGTGAAACGCCTGGTTACCAACCGGGGGATCAGGTCTGACTCTCCACAGAGGATCTTAATCTCTGCCTGCCCTTAAGGAAGATGAGCCCCTTTTTTGGGTCCCTTCGAGGCATTCTGGAATTTCAAACAGGTGTCCTACAACCCTCAACTCCCCGAACATTTCTGTATTTCCCCACATTTCATGACTCTCTCCTCAGGTTGGAGATCCCTGGGCTGCTGACTAAAATAGTACCCAATGACACACAACCACCTCCTCTGGGTAAAGATGCTTTACCCACCTATGCTGTTCAAGCACTCCTAGGCTCTAGAAGATGTGAGAGATGCATCCAGAGGCTGTCCTCCTGCCTGGCAGTGCCCTGCATCTGGAGCTGAGTGTCTCTCAGGTTAGAACTGTCAGCACTCAGATTCTCTGGGTTACTAAGCACTGTTGTGCTCTGCTCATTACATAATTATCATGCACACCTTCAGTTACCTTATTTGTCCCTGTGTGTGTGTGTGGTGTGTTTGTGTTGTAACAATCAGCTATCCAAACAGCGATTACTACCAACAAATACACGGGTTAAAATTTATTCTTTTTAAGATATGATTGACGTTTCTTTTTAATTGCGGCAAATTCGGATTGGTAAATAAAATAAATATACAACACAGAAGATGCCGTTTTTTAAAAAATATATTGTTAATAACCCACCATCAAACACAAACATACATCCAACGCCTATCATTCACACTCAAACCAAATACAGTTCTTAAAGTTCCAGTGGTAAACGCCAGCTGCGCTTTATGCATCCGTGCTCTTCTCGCTCACCACGTAGAAAGTCATTCAGAAAGAGCATGTAATCCAACGAAATACGAAAAAAGGGCAACCAAAATTACACACAAAAAAAGATATTCCATAACCGAACCAGCAAAAAGGGGAAAAAAAGAACAATCTCACCGAAGATTCAGGTCTGAGCACGGGGTACCGTCTTCCGATCCCTAGTCTGCCAAACCGGTGAGTGTAGCTTTAAGAAAACCTCCACAAAAGGGCGATTTAATTCTTTTTCACTTTAATTTATTTCAAGTGTACTTTTCGATCTCGGCGTTCAGGTCCCCCACAGACTCCCTGAGTTTCTCTTCGCCTCTGTCCTCCTCTCTGCCACACCCGTTCTTCCTTTTAAAAGCATTTGAAAAGTTCCCGGGTTGGCGCGTCAGCTGATAGGTGTGTCAGATGACAGCTTTGGCAGCCAGCTGATTCGCACAACCAAAGCCAATGAAAACGGAACAGAAGACCGGCATAAATTAAAACAACCATAGGTTAATACACGTAGAGGATGGAATGTTATATTATATGGATTCCCTTCATAGTGGTCAACCATTATACTGTTAACCTCGATTTAAAAGGAATCCTAAAACCCATATGTGGCGGTGCTACAGTGTGTGTGTGTGTGTCTGTGTGTGCGTGTGCGCGCATGAGTGAAAACTAGGAAACTCTGTGCTGATCGGATAGTTCAAAATCACTGTGGAGAGCCCAGTTTGAACTTTGTTGTAGGAGAAGGGTTCTAACCTTCCAACCACCAGTCTTGTTGTAATAAGGGTCCTCTTATGTATACTTGATCATGCACTTGAGGTAGTAACTTGAGACTTGCTGTTTCTAAACAGAGTGAACAGAATACAAATATAAACTTAATACAAACAAATATGAACAGATTTAAATGCAGACACTGTTACAGATATGAGATACACATACACCAATATCTTAAATAAACCCAGGATAATGTGAACATACAGGTAAATTAAAGTACTCTGCTTAGGTGCATTCTAACCGGTTACTGATTACAAGGCTAAAGCAAACACCTTCTCATGTGAAATACATGAACTTTAGTGCGCATGCACTAACAGAAAAGGAGGGGTCTATCTCCCCGTACAACATAAACATGACTTATTCTAATATTATGTACACTGTGTACATTTAAACACTCAATCGTCTTAATATAATACACAGTTCTCTACCGGAAAGAACAAACTACTGGCGGCGAACATCTCAATGTGTCGTTTTACAATTGCTACTTCACACGCTAAACAGGCGAATATCGGTTACATTAGCTTAAAGCTTGATTACAAAACTACTTCAGGAAAACATAGGAAACAACTTACGGTTTTCATGAACGCAAAAATCCAACTGTAGCGAACCGAAGTGAACAAATAACTGAGGTGAACCATTTAACTAAACTATTAAACTATAGCTCTCGCCACTCGTGACTCCGTACTGTTGCGAACTTGCTTTTCTCTCGTTGACTCTTCGCGCAAGACTCAAGAGTCACGCGCTCTGCAGACCAGTCATTGGTCTCTCAGTCCCCACAGTCTTAAAGGCCTTTTTAACAATATCCCTTGGATTCATTCGGTTCCCTCAGTTCTCTGCAGAGTCTATTACTAGAGTGTTTTTCTGATTCTGTGGATTCTTCCCTGTGTACAAACCATGCCAAGTCTTCTGTTTATGATTCCCGCATTACCTTCATATACCTGTTCTTGTTCTTGACCCTTTGAGTGTTTCCTGCCTTTGAATAGGATAATGATTTCAATATAAAATAAGATTGCTCACCCAGGCTCCTTGAGTGTATGTGATATCAAAGTTCAGTGATTCTCAAATGTGATATCATGTTTTATTTCCTACTTAAAATAGGAATAATAATATAATAAAAATATGTTATATTATATTAATATTGTATACGAATATTTTCTTCTATAATATTTTACTAACAGTATTAAAGATTGAATCTACTCTTGATGTGGTTTGGGCTGGTCGTGATCACTCTGGGGCATCCTGCAAAAATGCAGACAGGTGTCCAATTTCCACTCGTTTTCTTTTATTCACATGAATGTGTGTATGTGGCTATGTCCAATAAGCAGTTTCAACATGTAGAATCTACTTTGTATAGAGTACCGCTAAACTTTTTCCAACACCTTAACTAGGGGGCGGACTCTTCATTATAGAGCATCCATGACGTCTTCTCTTACACAATAAGAATAAAGTAAGACCCAATAAGAAGGTAAATAAACAGGGAAACTCTGCTGAGCCTTTTTAACATCGCCGCCTCCAAATTTACTAAGTAAATTTGCATACTATAAAAGGCTCAGGTCACTTTATGTCATCAGGCAGGGTTGGCAGATGAACCAGTTTGCACACTGGGCGGGTGTAAGTCTGATTCTTCAATTGCACCATGGCAGATTGGGTTTTCCCACAAACACCTGGTATAGTGTTGATCATACTCCCCACTGTCCAGAGTGCTCTTGGCAGCTGTTGATCAACGATCATGACTACTGTTCCTATCTTGATGTCCCTGGCATCAGTGGTCCACTTGTTGCGGGCTTGCGGGTTTGGCAGGTACCTTTTAACGAAGTGTGCCCAAAAGTGGTCAGCGAGGACTTGGTTGTGTCTCCAGCTCTTGCGGCTTAGCATCTCTGAAGCTGGGTACATGACTTGGGGGAGAGCAGCGTTAGGCTCCCCATTAAAAGGGTGTTGGGAGTGACTGGATCCACGTCAGCCATATCAGAGGATACATAGGCAAGTGGCTTGGAGTTCAGAATCCCCTCTATCTCTATGAGAACTGTCCTCAGGACCTCTTCAGTGACCGTCTGAGCACCTAGGGTTGTACGAAGCACTGCTTTGAGGGACCTTATTTATCTCTCCCAGGTGCCTCCAAAATGTGGAGCTGCTGGTGGATTGAAGGTAAATTTAATCTGGTGCTTGAAGGTAAATTTAATCTGGTGCTTGGCAAGCTGAGTTTGTAGAGTGGGCTGCAGGGCAGCAAATGCTTCTGAAGGTTCCTTCTCTCCTCCTTTGAAGTTTGTCCCCTGATCTGACAACAGCTCGTGCGGCTTTCCTTTATGGGAGATGAAACGACAGAGCACCATCAAGAACGAGTCTGCATCAATGCTTGTGAGCAGGTCTAGGTACACTGCCCTGGTGGTCATGCATTTGAAGATGATGCCCCATCTTTTCTCGCTCTGTCGACCACCTCTAACAATGAAGGGTCCAAAACAGTCAACCCCAGTTGAGAAGAAGGCGGGCTTAAATGATCAAAGGTAGGAGGGTGGCAGGTCCGCCATCTTTGGTATTTCGGGCTTCCTGCGCCATTTCCTGCATTGTGTGCAGCTGCGCTGGTGCCGGCGTATAGCCTCTCGTCCTCTCAGGATCCAGTACCTTCGGCAGACCTCAGCAAACACTCTTTCAGGACCAGGGTGGCGTAACTCCTCGTCATAGTGCTGGATTAAGAGATGGCTGAGGGGATGCTGAGGATCTAAGGCGGTGTGCCGCCCCCTGATCCAGCTGATCGCTGTGGCGTAAACGCCCACCAACTCTGATAAGCCCAATACCATGGTCAAGCTCAGGTGCGAGGATGAGAAGTCGCTGTTAGTGGGCACTGGTTTTCCTGCTGTTAAGGCTTTGACCTCATCAGGAAAACTGGTGAGCTGAGCATGTCTCAGCAAACAAAGCTCAGCTTCTTGGTAGGTCTCTGCTGATGGGTCACCTGTTTGGTTGGCCGCCTTGTGTAGCTTCTGTGCTGTGCTGCAGCCTCCATCAAGTCTCTGTAGCTGTGAAAATGACTGATGTCTGGTAATTGACAGGCAGAAGCAGTTGTGTGACCACAGAAGGTGAGCCTCTGCTCTTCCACATCAGTGGTACAGTCCGTTATCTCAGGTTGGAGTGGCCACTGATCGGGATCTTTCCACTAGAAGGGGGATCCTTGACTCCAGTGGGTTTGTTTCCAAGAGCTGTAGTAGGGTTCTGCCCCATGTGAGATTGTCTGCAGGGTTGTCTCCTGAAGGCACATAGTGTCAGGCTTGGACGTCTGTTTCTTCTTGGATTTCTGCTATTCGGGTTCCCACAAAGACTTTATATTGGCATAAATCAGACTTGATCCATGTCAGCACAGTGGAGGAATCCATTCACAAGCAGGTCTCCTGGATATTCAAAGTGAGTTCCTTTTCAAGCATCCTGGCTAACTGGGCCCCAGTCAGTGCAGCACAAAATTCCAGTCTTGGCATGGAAAGTTGTTTCTTGGGTGCCACCCTAAAGCTTGATGCAAGGAATGCCACGTGCACCTGTCCTCGCGGATTTTCAGTGTGGAGTTAGCCAACTGATCCATAGGCCCTTTCCGAGGAATCGCAGAAGACATGGATGTCTCTTGTGCAGTCTGCGATGTCCAAGGTGGGAGTGACGTAACACCTTGGTACTTCTCCAGATGCTTGAGCTCATCTTCTCAAGCATGCCAGGCTTGCAGGAGATTAGCAGGCAGATGGGGGTCATCCCAGTCCCGCTGTTTGTCCCAAAGCTGCTGGACAAGGATCTTGGCTCTTGTGGTGAATAGAACAATGTAGCCTAATGGGTCATACTGACTGGCTAAAGTCCTGTAGATGATACGCATCGTTGGCACATCATGCTTCACTGGTCGGCACTTATTTCAGGGTGTCTGTCTGGCAGTGCCAATGGAGACCCAGGGTGGATTCAGCGACATTCAGTCGATTCTGTGTAAACGCAGCATGGACTGCATGTTGTGCCAAAGGACAGGACAGTCCACTCATAGACCCTGGCTTTGGCTTTGGCATCACGCTTCATGTCCCGCCAGAGGAAACTGAGGAGCAGTCTGTCCTCTGGAAGCAGCCGCACCTGGTGGAACATGCCTTTGATGTCACTGGCAAAGACTATGGCATGTTCTCAGAACCTCAACAGTACTCCCAGTAAAGTGAGGCCCAAGGTAGGTTCAGGCAAAAGCCACTCATTCAGGTTGATACCCTGATACTGGAATGAGCAGTTGAAAACTATTCGATTCTTGTTGTTGTTGTGGCTCACCATATGATGTGGGATGTACCACGATTCACTGGTCTGGCTGATGCTGTCAGGGTCCAACTTAACGACATATCCACTCTTTTCCAGTTTGTGGATCTCCGAATTGTACACCTCTGCACACTCTGAGTCCTTTGACAGATGTTTCTCTGTCCCTTGGAGGTGAGCAAGAACAGCTTCCTTTGGGGCTAGCAGCTCAGGCATGGTCTTCCTCCGCAACAGTGGCATTGCATAACGAAGGACACCCTCTACTTCTACTTGCACTGTTTTGGACTCCAGCAAACTGATGGCCTCTCGATCCCTTCTGGAGCGGATGACCTATTTCTCACTCCTGTAAGGGAGGATATCTGGTTGCCACAACTTGTCAACATGCTGACGCAGCTCTACTGAGGGGGATGTCATGGATGTGTACAAGCACTGCTGAGCAGGGAGTTGATGTGTCATAAGCTTTGCTGGGCCTTGTAAGGTCCAGCCCGGTCTAGTTCTGACTGCAGCAGGTCCTCTTGGTGGTCCTAGCCGTACAGGCTCAAAGGGGGTGATCAGGTGCGGATAGTCTGAACCTATTAATAGCAGTGGCCGTACATTGTCAACAGGCTAGAGGGGGAGGTCTTGAAGGTGCCTGTATTTCTATAGGTGCCTATATTTCTTCTTAAATCTCTTTCTTGGTTGCGACACTGGAGAGAGGGTGAAGGTAACTCTGGCCCCTGTAATGATCTGTGAGTCGTGCTTGACCGTTTTCAATGCGAGATCTTCTTGGGGTCCCTCCAGTCCCAACTGCCATGCTGCATCGTGAAGCAAGATGGTCCTTTCTGACCCATCATCTAGAATGGCATATGTCATCAAGGAACGTGGGCCATGATGTAACCTTGCCTACTTTGAGGAGCACTTTACTGCCACTCGCTGGCCTGTCAGGGTTTCACTCATAGAGGTAACGGCAGCAGAATCCCTTTCCCTTGGTCTTTTATTTAGGTCATGGAGAGAGGTTAAGTGTTTACCTTTGCAAGTCTGACAGGTGGCCCTCAGCCTGCATTGCGCTGCCTGGTGTTTGCGACCGCATCGCCAACATCTGAACTGGGACTTAATCCATGCAGTCCTCTGTTTATAGGTGAGTTTAGCAAAGTTGGCACATTGGTTGAGATAGTGGACGTTATTATTACAGTACAGACAATAGGTCTTCACTGTCTCCTGTGGCTTTGTTTCTGGGGCCTTTGTTCCTGTGGAAGGTTCTGCCTTTACAGCAGTGGGGGTTGAATTTGCCCCCAGCAGAATCTTGGCTGTCCGTGGTGTTTGTTTAAGGTCCCTCTGTCTATCCCTCTGCAGCCTGGTTGCCGTAGAGGTTGGCTAGGGCATTGATGGTATCTGTATAAGGGTATAGTGAGTTGCAGTATTAGTCTGCAATTAGCAGGGCCTCTTCAAACTTCAGATGCTCCACAAGTATTTGGTATTTAAAGTGCTTAGTAGCGTCGTTTGGTAATATGTTCTCGAGAGAGAGTCTGAGCCTGTAAGTTCTCTCTCTGCTGGGAGGTGACAGGCCGCGATGGTAGTGATGCCTAGGCCGGGAGTCTGGCAGAAGTAAATGAGAGTAGGCTCTTCACACTGAGCACCGCTGATGCTGTTGGGGTTGCCTGCATGGGTAATCATCAGCACAGTAGGATGGATGGTGCTGAGAACTGGGCTCGTCACCCTGTGCAGTGAGTGGCTGCTACCTGCATCGTCGTATGGAGACTCCATCTCTTCACCTCATCAGTTAGGCCACCAACACTGTCTGCCTCTGATGCCTCTGATGGTGCAGCAGTCCTAGTTCTTGGAGCGGGAACTGGAGCAACCCTGACTTCATGCTGCCTGGTCAGTCGTCCGGAAACTTGGGTTCGAGGAGCAAGCTTTGGATGCTGGAGGCAGGTAGGGTCAGTTCTTCTGTCCCATTCCTTCCTGCTGCTGGTGGATGGCCCGGTACACGTCAGCTGATAGGCCCGTTGCTGGAGGAGGGGAGATGGTAATCAGTACTGTTTAGACTATGGTCAGAGGGATGCAGAGGAGCAGAGTCACTTACAGCTTGGCGGAGTTCCCCAACCTTCTCAATTCTATCTTCAATCTGACTCCGCCACTGCCTACGGAAGAGGGTCGATATCTTGGCAATTCCCTTATGTGAGGTCCAGTGGCAATACCCTGAATGTGCCATTGGGAGCTGTTGACCGTGGACTGGATACTCCACCTCAAAATCGTCTAGATAAGCTTGTGGACGAGTCTGATGCCTAGGGCGAACTGTTGGGTCTGACTCTGCTTGGGGATGGGTCTGGGACATCCTGACATCACAGCAATCACCCAATCCGGCTGGAAGGACCAATTTTATTAAAGATTGAATCCACTCTTGATGTGGTTTGGGATGGTTGTGATGACTCCTGCAAGAATGCAGACAGGTGTCCAATTTCCACTCATTTTCTTTTATTCATTCTTTCTTTATTTATTCTTTCATATGAATGTGTGTATGTGGCTATGTCCAATAAGCAGTTTCAACATGTAGAATCTACTTTGTATAGAGTACCGCTAAACTTTTTCCAACACCTTAACCTATAGAGCATCTGTGACGTCTTCTCTAACCTAGTAATAATAAAGTAAGACCCAATAAGAAGGTAAATAAACAGGGAAACTCTGCTGAGCCTTTTTAACAAACAGTATTCTTCTGACCAGATACACAATATTTTATTTCATCTAAATACCAACAGGAAACCAAAATAATAAGGAAAATTGGGCATTAACTGGAGAAAAGAATGTCGGAAAGACTGTAGAAACAGAAAGGAAGTGTGTTTGACGGGCTCTAACAAGCCACATCTGGGAATTCCAGACCATTTCTGCAACGGATTGCTCATAAAACACCTGTCTTGACATGCTCAGGTTAGACACCCCACTCACATTCACCTGAGCTGCATCATCTCAACACTCTCTAGCATGTCTACTGCTGTGTGCTACAGCCATACTACATAGTTCTATGCAGGGCTGGATTTGTCCACAGCATTTTCTTACGCAACATCAGACGCCCACACTAATAAATCAAGCTGATAAATACTTAATAAGTGTTTTGAGAGTTCCCCATACCAAAAGAATTGATTCATAGCCAAAAATGAGGACCTACGATCCTTAAAGACTTTTAATGAACATTTAATTTATCAAAAATAATAACAATAGCAACAAAACATTTTCCCAAAGACCTAGCTCATAAAATAGGGGTATTCAGAGCACAGGAAAATGAAAGTCTGCCCACAGAAATGTTTAGAATGCTGTGAGAATAATTTGTTAATGAAACACACACACACACACACACACACACACACACATACACACACACACACACACACACACACACACACACAAACCACTTGTATGGCTTAATGAAGTAAATGATGCAATAATAATTATTTGAAATTCCAGCTGCTGTCTCAGCATGATCCTTGGCAATGTAGAGTTCATAACTACATGGGCTTAGTGCACAGGTCTGTGATTCTCTCACATGAAGCAAAATGCAGGATACTGTATGTTAAAACACAACACACTCTACACTAACACAAATACGCGGTGTTTCGAAAGAGCTAGATGGAGTATTCTTTTGGTGTTTAGAAAGGATGAGATAAAACTTAATCTGATGTTCAGGGTGTGTAAGGCAGAACAGAACATGTGCTCAGAGAGGATAAGGTAGAACGTGTGTTCAGAGAGGGTAAGACAGAACATGTGTTCAGAGAGGGTAAGACAGAATATGTATTCAGAGAGGGCAAGATAGAATGTGTGTTCAGAGAGGGTAAGACAGAATGTGTGTTCAGAGAGGGTAAGACAGAATGTGTGTTCAGAGAGGGTAAGATAGAATGTGTGTTCAGGGTGTGTAAGACAAGACAGAACAGAACATGTGCTCAGAGAGGATAAGGTAGAACGTGTTCAGAGAGGGTAAGGCAGAACATATGTTCAGAGAGGGTAAGACAGAATATGTATTCAGAGAGGGCAAGATAGAATGTGTGTTCAGAGAGGGTAAGATAGAATGTGTGTTCAGGTGGGTAAGACAGAATGTGTGTTCAGAGAGGGTAAGGTAGAATGTGTCTTCAGAGGGTAAGACAGAACATGTGTGCAGAGAGGGTAAGATAGAATGTGTGTTCAGGTGGGTAAGGCAGAATGTGTGTTCAGAGAGGGTAAGACAGAACATGTGTTCAGAGAGGGTAAGACAGAATATGTATTCAGAGAGGGCAAGATAGAACGTGTGCTCAGGGGGTAAGACAGAATGTGTGCTCAGAGAGGGTAAGATAGAATGTGTGTTCAGAGAGGGTAAGACAGAACATGTGTTCAGAGAGGGTAAGACAGAATATGTATTCAGAGAGGGCAAGATAGAACATGTGCTCAGGGGGTAAGACAGAATGTGTGCTCAGAGAGGGTAAGATAGAATGTGTGTTCAGAGAGGGTAAAACAGAATGTGTGTTCAGAGAGGGTAAGATGGAATGTGTGTTCAGGGGGGTAAGACAGAATGTGTGTTCATTGAGGGTAAGATAGAATGTGTGTTCAGGGGGGTAAGACAGAACGTGTTTGGGGGGGGGGGGTAAGGGAGAATGTGCTGGGGGGAGGGAGAATGTGTTCTGCTGCTCAGACAGGGTATAGAAGAACAGTAATTTCTACATCATTTGTTTTGCTGACCCTGTTTTTCATTGAAGTCTAATGATCCTCGAATAAAACTGCAGAGATAGAGACCAGTCTGAAAGCTTTCCCTGAGAGACTTCATCTAATTGGATCCAGTCTTGTGATGTTCGTTCAAGCACTGTCACGCCTGCAGACCTTCCCTCCACGCAAAGGCTCCACCATTTTCAATTAAGCTGTTGTTTCAGCTGTGTTTGATTGTGTTAAGTCAGAATCTTACTCACAGTGAACCAAGCATAAGTCCACTGTCATCTGGACTAGCACAAACACGTGAGCTGGAAGAGGAATGATTATTGTTAAAAATGATGAATGTTATTGTATGTTTCTCTCACTAAACATGATCAGAGTAACATCCACTTTAATGGAAGCATATATAATTCACATTTATGTCCATAAAATTCAGAGCTATGTGTTTTTCAATTTAAATTGATTGTTTCTATGATGTGATTAAACACTTCAATTATGACACGACCTCAGTCAAAGTCCAAAGCAAAAGAAATGCGATTGATTTTCTCTGAATAATCAGAACATCACGTTTTTAATGTGGTGGATTTAATATTCTTTAGACACACAGGTTTAAAACCAATAACACAGGGGAACCACCGTTGACGGAGAACAATAAAATGGAGCAATTACTCTGTCTTTCTTAACCCACCTTTACAAGGCTGGCCAGAGAGAATGAGAGAGATTTTAAAAATTAACATAGCCGGACGTGTTCGAACCACGGTCGACCTCGCATTCCAAAGCAGAGAGAGAGAAAGCACGAGAGAGAGAGAGAGAGAGAGAGAGAGAGAGAGGCTGGGACTATGTAGACGCGAGAGACCGAACCCTCCGTGAGGTAGACTTCATTCAGTGGGATTGTTGTAGAGGAAGGAGCTCCACGGATTACCCAAACAGAAAACTGACTGTTTTCTTGCTGCCGCGCTCTGTCAGGTCCCGAGCGCACGGAGGGCTGATCACTTCAGCGACATCACATCGTAGAGGCGGATGCGAGAAACCAAACGATCAGTGAAGACAGAACGAAATTTACTCCCACAGTAACTCCGAGTTTGAAAACAAAGGTGAGAGTCTGAGAATTTACGCATGCACATGGAATCACACAGCATTTATACCACGTTCACAACAGTAGTACGTCAGGTGCAGTAAAGAGAGAACAGCAACAACCACAGAATAACCGCGACAGTAACGACAAGAATAACAACGATAATATTGTTAATGATATTTTGGATATTTTGGTGCTCCCACCACTCACAGTCTATTAGGATAAGTCGGCTGACACGCAACTTACGAAAAACGAAAATTATTCTTATGTACTCGTTCCACAAAATCATTGAGATCTGTTTTTCAGTGTGGAAATGATGAAATCTGACATTTTGTGTGTTTGCATCCTTGTTTTAAAGATAATCTCATGAGTGCCGCTTTGATCCCCCACTGTTATTGTTCCCTCCCCTACACCTGTGATTTTATTCCGCGAGCGCACCGCTTGCACGCGCCAATCTCCAGTTTGGCTCAACGCTATGGGGGACTGTATCGGGTGGACTGCAATTTTGTCAGTTTAAGCGCAAAAGTGCGGGCCTTGTGAAAAGGCCACCGTTTGCAGAAAAATCATCCAAAACATGCTGTATTTAACCATTAAAAAAATCATTTTTTAATAACGGACTTGAAACGATCATTAGGTCACAGAGAGCTAACATTTTAAATGCACTCTTCTTAGGCTAATTGAAAATAAGTGACAGACACGTTTCAAGACCTGTCAGGTGTCAGTGTCTTAGTCTGAGATTTAGTAGCATATATCTGCAGGTTTAGATTGTATGTCTCTTCACGGCCAGACTCGTTACTGCGGAATTTTCTTTACTGGACTACATCATTTAAAGTTTTCAAAGAGCGCAAATGAAAACTTTTTTTTCTGAGGCACGCTTTTTTTAAAGCTGGCAATGCTGACAGCGTGTTCAAAGCCAGCGGAGCGAAAGCTATTATCTTTTATTCACAGTATTTTTAATGTAATGCACAGGGAGGTGATGGAATCTGGAGTTCGATACCGTAAATGAGTTCATTTGGCGATGTGAACCAAAGAATGCTTCTTTTAACTGTGATTTCCGATTGTTCGTGCGTTCGGCAAAACTTACGATCACAGACGTGCTTAAAAAAGATAAAAAAAAAAAAAAAAAGACAGGATCGCAGTGCTTCTTATCGACAAGTCTCCATGTAAAAGAATTGCATTCTTTGCGAAAGTTTCCTTTTTCAGCGGTATTCGTGAATACCAACACTCCTCTCTCCATTTGCTGTTTATCGACAATGTTTTCAGTCTTTGTTTCCATCAGCACCCGACGGCCCCATTTACATCAATATTACACATGCTTTATGATTTAATTTCTGTGGTGGTCCTTTGTGCGGTTGGTTAAACGTTAATAATCTACACAGTGATAATCTACGTAGTAATACTACGTACTAGTCATTCATGGTGGGTATTTATAGCCCCAAGAACAGAAGAATGAATATCTGGGTGTCATTTGTTGTCAGTGGTTCATCTGGTCACTGCCTTCATGTATCCACCCTAGTCACCATGGAAACGCATACAGTACAGCGTTGTAGTGATTGAAAGTGTTTCGCTGTCTTTGGTTTTAAAAGAATTGCTGTTTGCCCAAATGGTTAATGATACGGAACTTAGTGTTTATCAAACGCCTCCAAATGCTTGGCAGAGGGAACTCTGTGAGTGTCTTCAGCAAGGGTGGGGAGGGTAATATATTTGAGTGTGTGTGTGTGTGTGTGTGTGTGTGCGTGTGTGCGTGCGCACGTGCGTGTGTGATTATTAATTATCATGGGAAGCAGGAACCTTGGCTGTAATCTGCCCTCTGGCCAGTGTCTGATTAAATGCTTGCAGTCTGTTTAATTGTAGAAGAAAGAAAAATCCTCAAAGGGAAAGTGTCCATTCAGTTAATTTATGTTATCCTGTGTGTGGATGCCTCTGTTGTAGGCACACATACAGTTCTCTACATTACCGAATACAGAGTGGGCATTTAGGGGACTGTTTGCATGCTGAAGTGCACAATGTGTGTGTGTGTGTGTGTTTCTGTCTGACTGTAGTCTCTCTCTCTCTCTCTTTCTCTCTCTCTCTCCACTCTGTTTAGCCTATGTCTCTCTGTGTGTGTGTGTGTGTGCATACCTGTGTGCGTCTGTGGTATCTCTCTCTTTCTCTCTCTTTCTGTGTGTTTGTGTGTGAACAATCCAATCTGCTTCTGTAGTAAAACTGATGCTGATGACTAATGCAGAGCAGATTCACATCAAACAGGTTTGGCTGACTGAACGGATGCTCTGTTATAGATGAGTGCTCTATGGCTTTGGTGACTACTTTAACTAGCACAGCTAAGTGTAGACCACGTCTTTTTTTCCCTGTGCACTGAAAGGGTCCCCACTTTTACTCTGGCTGTGATTACGGGGTTCGGTGGTTGAAGCTAAAAGAAACTGAGCTGGATTACCCTGAATTGTGGAGAGATTATGTTAAATCCTGCCTGGATTACAATGGCAATTGTTGTGGTGATAATTTAGGTTAGAGGTTAGCTTGTCAACGAGGCGCACAGGAAGTTTTACTTTTTTTTTCTGTTGGAAATCCTTTCATGTATAATTGAAGGCTTTTGGCAGTTTCAGATGCAATGTATGCATGTGTCTTGTGTGTGTGTGTGTGTGTGTAAGAGAGAGAGGGAGTGCCACATATTTACATAATTTACATAATGTTTCTGTGAACTGATTATGAAAATGTTCAGGACTGTTGATGTGTGACGTGTGTGATTATGTGTGAGTTTTCCCAAGCAAAGACCCCCCTCACCCATACACACATACCCACATGCATATGTACACACTCACACATACAAACATACACATCGATACACACATACCCACATACACACACACACACATACAAACATACACACCCATACACACATACCCAGTTACAACACGTACCCACATGCACACACACATACAAACATACACATCCATACACACACACCCAGGCACAACACATACCCACATAGATATGTACACACTCACACATACAAACATACACATTCATACACACCTATACACACATACCCAGGTACAACACATACCCACATACACATGTACACACTCACACATACAAACATACACATCCATACACACATAGAGAGAAAGAGAGAGAGACAAAGAGAGAGAGAGAGAGAGAGAGGGCACAAGGTCCCAGATGCTGAGAGCGATGCTGTACGTTTGCATGGATGGAGAACACACAGAAAAACATCTTTCTCTAGGGCCATTATCCTGACCAGCTGTGAAGATCTGTTAGTTTAATTAGGGTACATGTCACTCAGGGTAAGGGTGGGGGTGGGGGGGCATAAAGCCGGGCATAACAGAGGAGGGAGGGGAACAGCGAAAAGGATGAACAATAAAAACAGACAGGGGGCGGTGTGATGTGAGGCAGGTTGAGAAGACTAATCAGTCATCAAGTAGATAAAAAGGAAAAATATTAAGTACTTAAATTCATTTGTTGTTTGAAAGTCTGTGCCTGTTTAAGACAGATTTAGGGACTGAACTCCACTGGACAGTTAATAGATGGCAGTTTGGGGTAAGGAGTGCTAGACTGAGATAGATTCATCACGGAAAATGAGCCTGTGGTTAAGACATAGTAATAACAACAATAACGACAACAACAACAACAACAACAACAATAATAATAATAATAATAATAATAATAATAATAAATTACATCAAGCCAAAAAAGTGTTCGGTTAACTGGCAAAAGAGTACGGGAGTGTATATAGATAAAACATTACAGATGGACAGTACATGGATGAGATCAAAACAAAACAAAACAAAACAAAACAGTGGAAAGGTGTCTATGAGGAAGGGGGGCAGGGGGTTGTGAGAGAACTTTGATAACTACTCTTCATTTGTCATAAAGCTGCCCCAAATAATTTTCACGCACGCACAGACATGCACACACACATACATGCACACACACGCACACACACACACGCACACACAGACACACACAGACACACATGCTCACACAAACAAATGCACACATATAGAAAGAGAGAGAGAGAGAGAGAGAGAGAGAGAGAGAGTGAGAGAGGGAGCACAGAATCAATGGAAAGCGAGAACAGTTCCACATTGGAAGCAAGGACAGAGAGATAGAATAGGGATAGATAAAAGGGGAGAAGAATGTAAGATACAGAGGCAGAGATATGTGTATGTTGTGTATGTATGCTGTGTTTGTGATTCTGTGTGTGTGTGTGTATTTGTGTATGTGTGTGCGCATGTTTGTCTGTCCTTATTCATTATGTGTAGTGGGTCTCATTATGTGTGGAGGGTTTGCTGGCATTCAGTGGTCTCTACTGTAGCGCTTGAGTAATCCTCCTGGGAACATGCTGTAGCTGCCAATGTGCTATCCAATTCCTTCTCTCTCAGTCTCTCTCTCTCCCTCTCTCTCTCTCTCTCCCCGCCTCTCTCTTTCTCTCTCTCTCTCTCGCCCCCTCTCTCTCTGTCTCTCTCTCTCTCTCTCTTTCTACCCCCCCCTCTCTCTCACACACACACACACATACACACACACACACACTTGCGCTCCGTCTGTACAACTCCCTTCACTTCCACGCTCCATACTGACTTTAAACGGTTTTGCATTGCGTGTGCCAGTGAAGCACTTGCTCTTTTCTCTGTCATATCTGTCACTTGGGCTGTATTCTGAAGTGAGCTGTGCGCTAACTCATTCCCATGGGCAGAGCTAACAAAGGCATCTGTTCCTTTCTGTGGGAGCATCCCCTGAACAGAGACGCTTGCCAGCAGTTCCACGACGCACTGATGGATCTGTGACTGAAGGTGGTCCTCTAGGTCCATTTAGTGAATCTATTGCTGTAGACTGGATTATAAGGCCAGTTTGATGGGCAGGGAAGAGTAATTAATTAATCTCAGGAGAAATTCCTCTCAAATTGTAAAGCATGCAGACTTGCTTCCTAAGCTGTTAGCGCCATAGAGATAAGAGTATTGCAGTTTTACATCACTGTATCTGTGACTGGCCAACGTGTTAGCGTGTCTCTGATTGTGAATTGTCTGAGGGAAGAACAAAGTCTTCAGTGCTTTGAACAGTTAAGGCTGTTTTTGTTAGTGTTCTGCCCTAAGCAAACTTCTCTGATTATTTTTGGAAATCTGGCATTTTGGAAGATTATTTTTGGAAAATTACTTTTGATTTAGATTTTTGTGGGTATGATACAGAGGTGACTATTTGAACAGATTGTTGGAGTGTGTCATGGCTTGAGTCTGTAGTGATGACAGATTTATGATTAATATTTGTGTTGTAAACAAACAGAAAAGATGTTACTTTAACTGAGAATGGTGTGTAGCCTATGAAAAGATGGAGGAAAGCCATTGAGTGTGTGACACAAAAGATGTAACCGATAAAACGATTTTTAAAACCACAACCCTCTCAAGAGGATTTTCATCTAAATCAGAGAAATGACAGACATTACACATTACTTTTTTCTGTTTGGATTTTAAATCTTTAAAGTGCGGTTTCATGTTTTCACGCTGTGTTATGCCATATGCTTTGGACAGAAACATAAGCCGTTGTTTGTTTGTTTTTTTAAATGCATGTTGTCTCTTTGTGGAGTGGACAATTTTAAAAGGTATGTTGTGTGATGTCACGACCGCACTTCGCTGAAGCTGTTCAATTGATGAATCCTCCCACGATTTGTAAGGCTGACCACCCATCCCCCCCCGCCCCCGCCCCCACCTCCACCCGACCCCTCCATCTTATCTTCACCCCCAAGCCCGACCTTGTCAAATTCAGGTCAGCGTGAAGCAGACACGAAAGGGTGTTTTGCAGGATGAGGGTTGGGTGGGATGGTTCCTTTTTGTTGTCTTCGTTCGCACCAGTTCCGATGCCCCTACAAATAATCCCTCATTGTTGCATGAGAAAAGAATCATAATTAAAATGAATTAAGGAATAATTAACAACAAATGGAAGAGTTGGTCTGAACAATGGGACCAATATGCAGGATGTCAGATATAGAATCACAGAAGGATTGGTCATCAGCCTGGCCACACAGAGAGAGCACTGTTTATATTCCTCAACATACACTCACACACACACTCACATCTACACATGCACTTACACACACATGCATGCACACACACTCACACATACACCCACACACGCAGTAACATACACAGTTCTCACACACACTCACACATACACCCA
This sequence comes from Chanos chanos, assembly GCF_902362185.1. Lineage (NCBI taxonomy): Eukaryota > Metazoa > Chordata > Actinopteri > Gonorynchiformes > Chanidae > Chanos > Chanos chanos. The sequence continues at coordinate 34,419,383 of NC_044496.1, forward strand.
CATACGCAGTAAGACACAGTTATCACATTCACACATACACACACACACACACACACACACACACGCATACGCACACACACTCACATATACACCCACACACACACACATTATGGACTGAATGTAAGCGATAGTGATATACTGATTCTCTCAGCTGGACTTGAACTTTTATCTTTGCCAAAATCCTGTGTGTAAAGTTTGACTTGAGATATATTACCCATAAAACATGCAGAATGGAGAGCCCTTTTGAAGAAGCCCTTTCCTTTCTGTCTGTAGTGAGAGATGAGAGAGTGCAGGTGTCCAAAAGTGCTTTGGAAGTGAAGTTAGAAAGGCTGGCAAACAATCTGTTTCCATCTGAGAACCTCCCCTCCCTCCCTCCACACACACACACACACACACACACACACACACACACACACACACACACACCAGGCTCCACTCTCTCTGTCTCTCCTCTTAAACATCCAACCAAAGGCCTAATGGGCCACTGAGGAGGCTTTGTTTGCATGTATGTGCTTGGCCGGCGGATTGTCCGGCATTAATTCCACTCTTGAGTATGTAAATGGTCAGAGCTGTGGGAGCACAGGCCTCAGCTGCCACTTACTCACTTCATCACTTTAACGCTCTCTCTCCGAGGACCCGCATGAGAATCTCAGCACCACGGACAATGCCCACCTCCCTCTCCTTCCGGAGGGCCCCTTCACCCCTTCTCCACACCCCCACCACCCACACCCCTTTTACTAAAAAAAAAACAAAACAAAACAAAACAAAAAAAAACCTTCCCCAGCCGGGGCCATGAGCACACATACAGGCCGGTTCTGTTTACCTCCGGGCATGTCCAGTGAAAAACAAAACAATCCCCTTCACTGCCTGTTTGTCAGTCCCCTTTTGAGAAAAAAGAGGAGAAAAAAAGAGGGGGAAACAATTAAAGGCCCCTCCTGAACCTTGAGCTAACAGTTTCCCAGCGTCGGCTTTGGAGGCCTGTGAACTGCTCCATTATCCCAGCGCACTTGGCCTGCGCCAACTGGGCTCTTCCTCAGTTTGGAAAAATCACACTGGCCTTTTTGTCAGGGACTTGGCTCACCACTTCATGCACTGCTTAATTAGACTCTACATCTATCTATCTATCTATCTATCTATCTATCTATCTATCTATCTATCTATCTATCTATCTATCTATCTATCTATCTATCTATCTATCTATCTGTTTATCAGTCTGTCAGTCTGCCTGTTGGTATGTTGGTTCATCTGTCTCTCTGTCCATCCAGTTCTCTCTCAGTCATGTTAACATGATGATCTTTCATGATTCACATTGTTTTTTGTTTGTTTTGTGGTTTTAAGAATTTGTTCAATTTACTGCAACATTTCAGATTGTCAAACTGAAACTCCTTGGCCAAACCTGCTCTCCCAACCCATGTATTTATTTATTTTACCACAAACCTGAACAGTCATCTTAACTTTGGCATGCTAGAGTAAATAAAAAAACAATGAGTCAATATCGATAGAGCAAACTCTGATGTGTGAGAATGTTTTTGTTGCTGTGTGACAGTGTATTACAAAACAGAACTGAGAACGCCTCTCTCCCTTGTGAACACCCCCCCCCCCCCCCCCCCCCCCCCCCCCCCCAGGGTGTCACTGGAAACACTTAACAGTCACAATGAGGTTTATATTTCCATTTTAAAAGAAGAAAAAAACACACCCCATAATGAACTACTCCTTTATCAAATTTATTTGTGTGAGTTCAGAGAGAACTAGGGGGCAGGGGTGGGGGGTGGGAGTTGGGGGTGGGGGGTGTCATTGGAGCTTTGGTCATGGGTGTAAATATGAGACAGCTGACAGAAAATCACCCTGTGATTGAACACAAGGGCTTTCACTGTTTTTCACTTCTGCGGAGAGAAAAAACAGTTCACACACACGGCTTCTCTCAAAGGCATTCCGCCGGTTTTACAGAAGAAATATTTGCATAGTTTGACAAAACACGCGAAGAATAATGATGCAGAAAGAAAAACATGCCCATTGAGGGGAACGGACTCCCTGGGGCAATTCACATGAAATGACCCTCACTACCTAATTCTAACTGCCAGCTCTCCACCAGCCTTAGTATTTTAAACATCTCACCATCTTCTCTCTCCACACTCTCACTGACTCTTCTGCATGTGAGGAGAGCTCAGCTGCGTGTCTGCAGACTGCAGGGGGCTGCATGCAGGGCTGTAAAATATCTTAATGCATTGAATTTGTCTCAGGTTTCATGGGTCAGTTAGGGTAACTGAGCGCAGATGAAGGAGAATCTTAGAGCATTCAGAATTTCAGTAAAGAGGCAATACTGTGGAATGGAGAGTAGACTTTGTTGCAAGAAAATACATGTAATAGTGGGTCTAAGGCTAGGGTGGAGTGGAAAGAAAGAAAGTGAGAGAGAAAAAGAAAGAGAGGGAGATGCCACTGTGTTGACATAACGTCACACTTACATTCTCCAGTGACATCATCTCCCCCATCTCTCTCTCTGTCTCAATCTCTCTCACACACACCCTCCCACACACACACACACACACACACACACACACACACACACACACACACACACACACATACAGAATCACAAACACATACACACAGGCACACACATGCACAGAATTAGAATCATTTATTAATCATTAATATGGACTGAAATTCATTATTCAACAAAGATAAATACCAGCTGAGAATGTGGCTCTAAACATGAAACACTAACGAATGCATTATAAACCCGTCAGTGAAGCCTGTTTTCTCCTCTGTTTATCACACCCATCCGTCACACAGGTGATTGATATTTCACTCTGAGATGTGTTCACACACTGTGGGGCTCTCAATCAAACAGATGCGTCCATAATCTGCAGATAAAGGTGGTTTGGTGAAAAAACATCTTCCTCTGGTTGTTCAGGCTTTGTGTAGTGAAATATTTTCCCTTTGGGTGGACATAAAGGAATGGACTAATTGAGTTTCCTGTGTCCCAATGTGCCATTGTGTGTAATTAGTGAAGGACCATCCATCTTTGTCAGGGTTTCTCTTTTCGCATTCTGAGGGAAATTCTTACTGTGTACCGAGATCCTTCTTACCTGATATTTGCGTTTCGTGTGTGTGTGTGTGTGTGTGTACGCGTGCATTGCATGTGTGTTTCTGTCCTGTATTAAAACAATCCTGGAAAGCTAGGTTTTCTGTTGTTTTTTTTTCTTTTTCCTCTCATTGCTTGTTTCTTTTTTCTGCTTTCCATAAAGATGTATAATACAGTGTATGTGTTTTGGGGGAGGGGTGTGTGTGTGTGTGTGTGTGTGTGTGTGTGTATGCATGTGTGTGTGTGTGTGTTTGTGTTGTACTGGGGGCTGGGCTAGGCTGAGTTAATGAGCTCCTGTGGGGATATAGCTGAAACCATCAAACATTGTGCTCCATTACTGCCTGCAGATGCATTACAATGTATGACAGAGGCCTGCCGCTACACTACCCAAGCACGGTACGGCACACAACCTGCAACAGATAAGGGTGTGTGTGTGGGTGTGTGTGTGTTCCATTTTTGAGTGCTATCTCCTCCATGGCGGTTGTTTCATGTTATGAGCGCACCAGGGCTTGGGTATGCTATCTGTCACAAGCCAAAAACCCTGAGACAAAACTAAAACTAAAGCTACCAAAAAAAGGTGAGAATATTAATCAAAAATGCTCAAAAGCAGAAGTATTTGTTGATATATATATATATATATATATATATATATATATATATATATATATATATATATATATACACATATGTATAGAGAGAGAGAGAGAGAGGGAGAGAGAGAGTCTGTGGGTAACTGAGGGAAGGTGTCTGAATAGATTTCTCTGTGGTCTCTCAGAACACATGTACCAGCTGAATGAGGATCAGTCCGTGTGGCCTGACTGGCCACGCCCATTCATAATGCTCTGGATGCTGCATAATTACTGTTCACATCTGAGAGACTGACAGACCGGCCACTGGCCTGGGGATTCCAGCATCTTCATAATGCCCCCTATTCACTGCCTCATTACTGTCACAATACACAGACTCCTAACAAAGAGGAGCCCAATGACCGCACAGGCACATGGGCCGATGGTTTAATCATGTGTTTGGGCGATGATGGTGCTTTGTCAGAAAGGGCAGGGAGTTTGTATTGAGGACCACGTCACTGCAGGGGCATGCTGGGATATCAGAGCTCCCTGCTGAGGCGGGTCGTTAAATGGAGTTTTTGAACCATCGCATTGTTTGATTCACAAAAACCCCAACTGCTTGAGCAAATCAGTACTTTTTTTTGTTTATTCTTCTGAGAGAGTGAAATTTGTTTGCAGCAGTGTGTTGGATATGACATAATTCCGCTCTCTCACCTCTTTGGTTTATTAGATTAACACGTGTTGAGCACGCACAGATGATGCGAACACTGAGCATCGGGATCAAGTCTGAGTCAACTGAGGCAGTGGATCTCTTACACATATTAGGGCTCCAAACAACATTATAACGGTATTATATGGGCTTAGAGCTGTTAATCCACTCTAGACAGTATTTGGGAATGATTACCTGGCCTGGGGCCATGTCACTGCTCCATACACAGGCTTAGAGTTCATATCTGAGGGCCTAAGCGAAACACAGCAGCTCACTACAGATGTTTACTCTCACTACAGACGTTTACTCAAACTACAGACGTTTACTCTCACTACAGACGTTTACTCTCACTACAGACTTTTACTTTAACTACAGACTTTTACTCTCACTACAGACTTTTACTCTCACTACAGACTTTTACTCTGACTACTCTCACTACTCTCACTACTGACATTTACTCTCACTACAGACTTTTACTCTCACTACAGATGTTTACTCTCACTACAGACGTTTACTCTCACTACTGACATTTACTCTCACTACAGACGTTTACTCAAACTACAGACATTTACTCAAACTGCAGACTTTTACTCTCACTACTGACATTTACTCTCACTACAGACGTTTACTCTCACTACAGATGTTTACTCTCACGGATCAGGGAGAGGGCTGCTTCTTTATCCTTTTCTTTCTTTTTTTATGTCTCATTCTTAAATACTTAAGACTGCTTCTATGGAGGACCCAGAGTGTTAATTCTTTAGGTGATTAACTTTGACAGTGATAAAGAAATAATAATTAATAGGCAGACACACACACAGACACACAAACGCACAGACACACACACACACATACACACACACACACACACACACACATTCAGTTTATGAATGAGTGCGCCACCAACACAATCTTGACAATGAATCACCCCTACAGACATTGCTTGTGTGTTGCTACGTTGTCCAGGCAGACAGACATCGCGGGATCCAGTTGCTGTCTCACTGAACATGATAAAGAGCAATACAAGTGAACGTATCCACTTTGAGAGTGGTATACCTCTATCTCTCTGTAGTACCCACAGAACAAATGGACAATGTACCAGCTCAGTTCCAAATGTAGCATGGTGTCTTTTTGCACTTTACTTTTTACCCTTACAACCCAAACTCAGCCACATGGGTGGTGGATTCAAAATGCGCTTGTTTCACAATCAGTGTGAATGCACTCTGTGGAAATGGCGTGTGTTCATTCCACAGTCAGTAAGTACTGATATGATGCGAACGTACTCTGACTCCACAGACTGATCCACACTGGACCAGCACAGTGGACCACAATGGAGCATCTCCCACACAGATGCGCAGCATGGGTGTGACTGTTGTTAGGACTGGTGGAGACCCAAGCAGATTCGGCAGTCATCTGCGTTGCGGATAGACTATTGACAAATCCAATCGATTTTAGACCTAACTAACTATATCTGACTATGGTCTAACTATACACTGAAAGGAATAATACACACAATTCAACATCCTTACATTCATGACTCTTCATGGCCAGATATTTTTTGGTTAAATGGTTTGGTCATAACAGTAACATAGGAGGCAGCATTGATTTCGGCAGGTGATTTTGATTTAGTCTTAGATTTAGTCTATTGACTAAAATACGTATTCATTTTTTGTCATGTTTTAGTCAAATTTTATTCAAAGGCATTTTTGTCACATTTTAGTCAATTGGCATTTTTTAAATTAAATCATTACAGTGATTTCATCAAGCACACAGACATTCTTAGGCTTGCCACATTCCTTAAATTTGCCTTTTGAGGTTTATGGTATTTTTCCCACCAATTTTTCATTCGTCACTGAAAATGGTAATATATTTCAGCAAAGTTTTTATTTTCAAAGTTGCATTTTCACCCAGTTATTGCCTTGTTTTCGTCGTGGAAAAAGTTTGTTGACAAACATTTTTCGTCACAGTTTTCATCAATGAAATTAACACTGCTGGGGGTAAGATATTAAAGTTATACTTAAGACAGACTTGGACTGATGAGAGTGTAAGGTACCCAGAGGGGACATGTCTAGTCTAGTCTAGCCTGTGTGTAGCAAACACACACTCATATCAAGGAAACTTCTTGGGAAAGTTCCAAACTTATAATAGCTAATTCTGGAGGTTTGACGTGCTGTCCCAGGCTGTGGCCAGCAGATACAAGCACTTTATCTAGGACATTCCACAGAGATGTCAGTCCATCGTGATACAGATCTGACGGCGATGATGTTGCGGTGTGATTGGCCTGTACCATCTCGTCCTAAAGCTGCATTAATGGGACTGAGTCAGAGAGAGTTGGCTGATGTACTCCTGGATCCATTCTCAGACAGTATGAGCTTTAGCACTTCATCCGGCTGCAAGATTCCTTGTGAAGAAGAGTGTGCTGTGGCAATGATGCTGTGCACCTGCTCAGCACCTGGTCAGTCAGATATACAGTGACAGCCAAACCTCAGTCGCCACACTATTACACCACTGCCACAGATTCCAGACCACACATCAGACACCTGTCTACACCACAGACAACAGCCTACACCACAGACACCAGACCACACCACAGACACCAGACTACACCACAGACACCAGCCCACGCCACAGACACCAGCCTACGCCACAGACACCTGTCTACACCACAGACACTTGCCTACACCACAGACACCAGACTACACCACAGACACCAGCCCACACATCAGACACCAGCCTACACCACAGACACTAGCCTACACCACAGACACCAGCCCACGCAACAGACACCAGCCGACACCACAGACACCAGCCTACACCACAGACACCAGACTACACCACAGACAACAGCCTACACCACAGACACTAGCCTACACCACAGACACCAGCCCACGCAACAGACACCAGCCGACACCACAGACACCAGCCCACACATCAGACACTTGTCTACACCACAGACATCAGCCTACACCACAGACATCAGCCTACACCACAGACACCAGCCTACACCACAGACACCAGACTACACCACAGACAACAGCCTACACCACAGACACCAGCCTACACCACACATCAGACACCTGTCTACACCACAGACACCAGCCTACACCACAGACACCAGCCAACACCACACATCAGACACCTGTCTACACCACAGACACCAGCCAACACCACACATCAGACACCTGTCTACACCACAGACACCAGCCAACACCACACATCAGACACCTGTCTACACCACAGACACCAGACTACACCACACATCAGACACCTGTCTACACCACAGACTCCAGCCCACACATCAGACACCTGTCTACACCACAGACACCAGACTACACCACAGACACCAGCCCACACCACAGACACCAGCCAACACCACACATCAGACACCTGTCTACACCACAGACAACAGCCTACATCACAGACTCCAGCCCACACATCAGACACCTGTCTACACCACAGACACCAGACTATACCACAGACACCAGCCCACACCACAGACACCAGCCTACACCACAGACACTAGTCTACACCACAGACCACGCACTATACCACAGACACCAGACTACACCACAGACCCCAGATTCTCAGACATCATAGACATCACTGGACTTTGCTTCATATGGCAAACCCTGCCATCAACATAACATACTTTTTCTCCTCACATTTTTACAAGAAAAAAAATTAGATCAATTAACTAACTAAGCAAGACATGAGGTAACCTTAAACTTCAAACTGTATTAAAAAAATAAAAACATAAATAATGGAATAAATAATTAGTAACTGCTAAAATTCAGACTGTATTTATAGATGTGTTTCTGTAACAATTCGTTAAGGAATTTATTTTTATGAGTTTATTTTTATTTTATTTTATAAATTCTTTTCTTCATTTTGTTGGATTTTTTGTGATTTTACAAGTAAACGAACCAGAGCAAAAGCGTGCTTGGAGAAAAGCTTTATTTGGTGGTGGTGGAATCTGGCAGCAAGTCTGCTTGCGCCACAGCTTAACTCAGAGAACTGTTACAGTGATCTGCCTTTTATACCATGAAGCAAACAGACAATAGGTGTACAACGTTGCTTGATGCAAATCAGAATCTAGGTGTTAATGCTAAATTCCCCTTTTGTCTGTGATGGCTGCCATTTGCCCATTACCGGTTGTATTTTGCCTTAATCAATTGCTCTTGGCTCCAACAGTAACGCGGCGCCAAAGGTGTGAAGCTTTCTTTGTATCTATGGTAATAAGACCATCAGGTTAAACAGTTCTCTTATCCTGAACCATGTCTGTTCAGATGTCACTATAATCTTATAATTTATTTACCTATGCATTTATTTATCACTTCCTTTAACATCCTGGGTTGTATATCTATATAGTCTTTGTATCTATATAGACATTCCTTTGTGATAGATCAGAAATTCTTTCCTTTTGCGGTCAGGTCTGTGTTTCCTGGCTGGAAAAGCTCACTTCAGTCTGAGAGCAGTGAAATGAACCACTCCACTGGTCCAGATTCAGAGTTCCTCCTGACTTTGCCCTGCATTGCTCACTATTGTCCTACACCTTGCCTCACACTGCCCTACACTGCCTCATACTGTCCTACACTGTCCTACACTGCCTCACACTACCCTACACTGCCTTACACTGCCCTACACTGCCTCACACTGTCCTACACTGCCTCACACTGTCCTACACTGCCTCATACTGTCCTACACTGTCTTACACTGCCTCATACTGTCCTACACTGCCTCACACTACCCTACACTGCCTTACACTGCCCTACACTGCCTCACGCTGTCCTACACTGCCTCATGCTGTCCTACACTGCCTCATGCTGTCCTACACTGCCTCATGCTGTCCTACACTGTCTTACACTGCCTCATACTGTCCTACACTGCCTCACACTACCCTACACTGCCTTACACTGCCCTACACTGCCTCACACTGTCCTACACTCCCTCACACTGTCCTATACTGCCTCACACTGTCCTACACTGCCTCATGCTGTCCTACACTGCCTCATACTGTCCTACACTGCCTCACACTACCCTACACTGCCTTACACTGCCCTACACTGCCTCACACTGTCCTACACTCCCTCACACTGTCCTACACTGCCTCATGCTGTCCTACACTGCCTCATGCTGTCCTACACTGCCTCATACTGTCCTACACTGTCTTACACTGCCTCATACTGCCCTACACTGCCTCACACTGTCCTACACCACCTCACATTGTCCTACACTGCCTCATACTGTCCTACACTGTTTTACACTACCTCACACTGCCCTACACTGCCTTACACTGCCCTACTCTGCCTCACACTGTCCTACACTATCTCACACTGTCTTACACCACCTCACATTGCCCTTCACTGCCCCACACTGTCTTACACTGTCCTAAACTGCCTCACACTGTCCTATACTGCCTCACACTGTCCTACACTCCCTCACACTGCCTCACACTGCCCTTCACTGCCCCACACTGTCTTACACTGCCCTACTCTGCCTCACACTGTCCTACACTACCTCACACTGCCTCACACTGCCCTTCACTGCCCCACACTGTCTTACACTGTCCTAAACTGCCTCACACTGCCCTATACTGCCTCACACTGTCCTACACTCCCTCACACTGCCTCACACTGCCCTTCACTGCCCCACACTGTCTTACACTGTCCTAAACTGCCTCACACTGCCCTACACTGCCTCACACTGTCCTACACTCCCTCACACTGTCCTACACTGCCTCATGCTGTCCTACACTGCCTCATGCTGTCCTACACTGCCTCATACTGTCCTACACTGTCTTACACTGCCTCATACTGCCCTACACTGCCTCACACTACCCTACACTGCCTTACACTGCCCTACACTATCTCACACTGTCTTACACTGCCTCACATTGCCCTTCACTGCCCCACACTGTCTTACACTGTCTTATACTGCCTCACACTGCCCTATACTGCTTCACACTGCCTCACACTGTCCTACACTGCCCTACTCTGCCTCACACTGTCCTACACTACCTCACACTGCCTCACGCTGCCCTTCACTGCCCCACACTGTCTTACACTGTCCTAAACTGCCTCACACTGCCCTATACTGCCTCACACTGTCCTACATTGGCTCACACTGCCTTACACCACCTCACATTGTTTACACTGTCCTACATTGCCTCACACTGCCCTACACTGTCCTACATTGCCTAACACTGCCCTACACTGTCCTACACTACCTCACACTGCCCTACACTGTCCTACATTGCCTCACACTGCCCTACACTGTCCTACATTGCCTAACACTGCCCTACACTGTCCTACATTGCCTAACACTGCCCTACACTGTCCTACACTACCTCACACTGCCCTACACTGTCCTACACCACCTGACACTGTTTACACTGTCCTACATTGCCTCACACTGCCCTACACTGTCCTACACTGCCTCACACTGCCGCACACTGCCTCACACTGTCCTACATTGCTGAACACTGCCCTACACTGTCCTGCACTGCCCTACACTGTCCTGCACTGCCCTACATTGCCTCACACTGCCCTACATTGCCTCATACTGCCCTACACTAACTCACACTGCCTCACACTGTCCTACACTGTCCTACACTAACTCACACTGCCTCACACTGCCCTACACTGTCCTACACTGCCCTACACTGTCCTGCACTGTCCTGCACTGTCCTGCACTGCCCTACATTGCCTCACACTGCCCTACATTGCCTCATACTGCCCTACACTAATTCACACTGCCTCACACTGTCTTACACTGCCTCACACTGTCCTACACTGTCCTACACTGCCTCACACTGCCCTACACTGTCCTGCACTGCCCTACACTGTCCTGCACTGCCCTACATTGCCTCACACTGCCCTACATTGCCTCATACTGCCCTACACTAACTCACACTGCCTCACACTGTCTTACACTGTCCTACACTAACTCACACTGCCTCACACTGTCCTACATTGTCCTACACTGCCCTACACTGTCCTGCACTGTCCTACACTGTCTTTTGTGCCTGTGACCTCTGTGTTTCACACTCACTTTATGTCACTTTGTGCTACTGGCATTTTTCATGACCTTACACAGTCACCTACTGCATCACACAGTTGTGAGATCTACTCATAGTGGGGTTATGTCCTTTTGACTTGAACTGCCCCTGAGACACAAATACGCACACACACACACACACACACACACACACACACACACACACACTCATGACAATATGTTTCTCCATTCCTTTACCTTTTGTCAATGCTGTATGGTGAGACAATAACCATGATTTCTCTGTTGCTACTTTGAGTGTGGATGATTGAAGGGTCTGTCTGTGATTTCATAAATTTGAAAGCAGAGAGATTAGATTCTTTAAATGCCTGTGCAAGAGTTTTTCATTTCTTATAGGAGATGTGGCAATAAAAGCCCCCTGGATGTTAATGTCATATTTCTCCCCTGTCCCTCACTTTGCCTAGCTGAAGCTAGCTCTGGGAGTCTGGGTGACAGATTGGTAGTCTGGAATATCCAGGAATGGTTAAAACCTGCTCACCAACGCATGCTACATGCTGATGAGTATTCCTTTAGCGTTCTGAGAGCTTCATTTAGATTTTTCACAGCAGTGTCTAAGAGTGCTTCCCTTCCCACCGTTTGACAAGTGGAGCTGCAGTCCAAGGGCCCCATGGGCCCCAGGGCCTGGGGAGGGAGGGAGCGGAGCAGAGATCCGGTGCCTGGCACGGTGCCAGCCGGCTTTACCTCACCACGCTTTGTTCAGTCCAGAATCAGACCCTCACACAAGGCTGGGAAAGCTGGGAGAGATGGGAGAGATGGGAAAGATGGGAACCAAGGAAGGTGCACTTTGAAGGGATCTGTTGATTGTGCTGTTGTGAAGAGACATAGCAAAGTGGCTTTTGGGATGTGTTGTCTCAGGTTTGGCTCATTTATTAAGCTGAAGCTGTCAAAACCGTTTCTACATGCACAGAACACACCACTACAGATGTGCAACTGAAACGTATCTACAGTTATGTGGGGATAGCTTTCATAGCTACAGTGACCATTGAAGAATCTTTCAAATAACTTTTGTGTGTGTGTGTGTGTGTGTGTGTGTGTGTGTCTGGCTTGGGGATGCTCCACCTTTTCTTTTAATCACTTATTTTGGCTTTCGCTTTGAAAGTAGGTTTATTCTCTCTCCTTCTCTCTCTCTCTCCTGTTCTCCCCTTTTCTCCCTGAGTTGAGCAGGGTTGCTACGACAACCTCAGAGGGCTTGCACTGCCTCGCGGCCTCTCTGAAAGGCGAACCCACAGATCGCTCTCACTCCGGGGAAGCAGCAGAAAATCGGGATAATCGCTGTCGATTATGGCTCACAAAGGCCTGCCATCTCTGAAAGATTCATTCATCCCGGAAAAGAGGGGAAAGAAAGAGAGATGAATGGGTAGCCTAGGCCCCTGTGCTCCTCTCCCACGGTGGGCATAGGCATGAGATTGGTGCCCTGAATAGACTGGCATTCTCCACATGCCCCCTCTCTTTCGCTGCCCCCCCCCCCACCTTCCCAATACCCTTGTCCCGCTGCCAGGTTGGACTTGGCGCAGGCTTTGGCCAGAGGAGCAGGGACTGATGCCACTGTTTGCGTGTGAGACAAAGAGCTCTCAGATCAGGAGAACGGTGGCAGAAAACTTCACATGGTCTTAGCCAAGATCACGAAGTCTGAAACCCTCCTCACTCTAAACTGTTTTTAAATGAGTGCTGTGATGTGGTTCTTTCCATCTCTCTATATATCTCTCTCTGTGTCTCCCACACACTCATTCTCTCTTTTTCCAGTCCTCTGTATGCAGTTGCTTTTCTCTCTGTGCTGTGTCTATGAAAGAGTAGGACACATCTTTGAGATAAAGTGGTAAAACACATGGCCATTCACATAGAGCGGAATACACAGACAGGGGCAGGTATCCAAAAAATGCAAGCATACCTTTTCTTTTCTTTTCTTTTCTTTTCTTTTCTTATAGTATCTTATCCTCTTCTGGTTTGTAATCAAGTTGAAGAGTATACATCTTTCACTTATCTGAGGGAAAAATAATGTGGCTCTTCTTTTAATACGCAAAAAAAGAACATCAAGCACAACATATGGTTTTGCTGCACAAAGACTTAAACCAAGCTCTTGGCCATTCTCTTCATTTGAAGCATGATGCCAGCAGTATATGATCTGACATTACATAACAAGCTCAATATGACAACACTACATTAAAGAGTAAATCAGCTAACATAACTGATGCATTTTTCTCATTGTCACGCGAGAACACAGAGACTAAAACCTTTCCCAGGTTTCTGCTGGGCTGGACCGCAGTTTCAGTGTTTCAGATTTTTTTGTGAAATGGTTTTTTAAACATTCCAGCGATGATGTAATGAATGTCATTGCCCTCTTCTGTGAACTGCACCATCTCTCTCAGGATCAGGGTGTGAACCTATTTGAGCAGAAGATGGAAGTTGTATACATGATGTTACTATCATTTGTCTAGAGCTTTGTGTCTTATAGGCTTTTGAGCCTCCAGAGCAGGCCTGCCTCTCACATACAGACTAAAGGCATCAGAGAGAGAGAGTGTGCTTTCTGCTCAGGATTAGAGAGAAAAAGGCAGAGAAAATGGAAAAAGGGAACCCACCCACACGGGAAACTACCCATCCCCCACCCCCCAGTCCCTGCCCACGGGGGGATTGTCAGTGCTTACATTTAAACTGTGATATTGGCTCCTCCCTTGCCCCCTGCTCGACTGACTGGACCCCTCAGAGACGCCGTAGCGTAGCTCTGGAGCTCATGCCCACGGGACACGCTGGCTGGCAGACTCAGGCTCAGGATCCACTCTGGATCTGCTCTAGGAGCTTCAGTGGGTTTTAACACAGTGTGAACTCTAAGGAAAAAGCCGGGCTTCTGCTGAGTCCTCCAACATCCCAGCAGCCCCTGTACCAGACCTGTCTCCAGACATATCAGATTAAAACACCTGATTAGAGGAAGTGAGTGGGGTGAATGTTATAGGGTTTTATTCCTGAAGGGGTAAAACTGAAGCTTATGGCTGAAGACTGACACGACTCAGTGGATTACTTGACTGGCTACACAACCATGAAGTAAGTTCACTCCCTGTCGACTGATAAAGAGGTGAAACTTGCTCATTCTTTGGTTAACTTTCTCGTTGTTGTCAGGTATGCATGTTAATAGTATGAGCATGTGTTTCTGTGAATAGCTACCCTACTGCTTTGTAAATAATAATTTTTAAGGAAAACAGTCATACACCTGTTGTTGATTTGTTCGATATGAGATGTGGTTTCAGACCAGGCTGTAATCCTCTGTTTGACACAAAACAGAGCAATGCACTAAATCCTTTTCAGCTAAACATTTTCTGGGAGTCGGAAATAAAACCCAAACATCTCAGTGCTCCAGGTTTTACTTTTTATATATATATATATATATATATATATACATATTTTACACCACTCTCTAGAGATTTTGCTATGGTTGGGATTATGATGGCATATGTTATGCATAAAGAGTAGGGGAGCTGTGCATTGCACTGGAGGTTTATTGTGAAGCGTTATGATAAGTGTAGACTGCAGGCTGTTCCTGGCCAAGGTGAAACCATTCCTAGCAGTGCTTTCACATAAAGTTACTGTGAGTTTGGGGTGAGCAGACACAGTAAAGCTGGCTGTTTTTGTTAGTCTGACCTTTTTTTGGTGAAATGGTAGGTCGGAGTGCACTCTCTCTGAATAGGAAAGAGAATGTGAATCACCATACCTTTACATAAGCCTCCACAGGAAGAAAGAGTACGAGAGAGAGAGAGAGAGAGAGAGAGAGAGAGACAAAGAGAGCAAGAGAGAGACAGAGACTGAGAGAGATAAAGAGAGAGAGAGAGAGAGAGAGAGAGAGAGAGAGAGAGAGAGAGAGACAGCGACTGAGAGAAAGAGAATAAGAGATACAGAGAGAGAAAGAGGTAGAGAGAATGTTTTTGTGGTGGGTTGGATTTTTTCTCAGAGGTCAGTGCAGCCCTTTGGCTTGACATTTGACAGTTTGGCCCAGACTGACGTGAGCTCTACAGAGAAAAAGCCTCACAATGAAGCTTATTAACCTTTTCACAAAGGTGCACTTTGAAATGTCTCCACTCATCACACATATGCCTCTCAGGCACCTAAACCACACCTGCCCTCAAGTGCCCTCTCTGTGGATGTGTTAATTGTGTGTGTGTGACGTAATGAAAACTCTGCCTTCATTCTCACTGTTTGGACATACCAGGTCTGTCTCTTCTGTTGGATGTTTCAGTTATTGATGCAGCCTCAGCAAATCTTATCTCGTTTATCAGGGTGTGGTTGCATTAGCTTTACAGGTATATTTACATTGAATGCTGCGAGGTCTTTGTATGTGCATGTGTGTGTGTGTGTGTGTGTGTGTGTATGTATTCTGTTATGATAGTACAGAGGAATCTTGCAAGGAAAGGGAAGAACTCCCTAACACTTCTAATGAGTAAGATTTACTGAATGTCAGAAAGCAGACAGTTAGGTTACATCTTAAGGGCTATGCTCTCTGTCTCTAGGGTGTAGGAGCTTTTGGTTTATGTAGAGTAGAGTGGTAAAACAGTGCCGTTGCAGTTGAATTGTTTTTGTAATGATGGTTACACTGCAGATGTAGTGGTTGGGGACTACAGTTTTTTTTTAACTGTTTATAGAATAAAAGGTGTTTTTAATGCAAACTCTCTCTCTCTCTCTCTCTCTCTCTCTCTGGCTCACACACACACACACACACACACACACACACACACACACAAACACACACTATGATGGTGTGTCATTTTGACCTTTTAACCTGATCCCAAAAAGCATTCAAAGCCAGTACAACCGACTAGTCTTTGGTGCACAGAAGCTAATACCAAATACCTAGTGCCAGACCAGACTATTCATTTGCTTAGCCTTATTTATTTACAGAGTCCTTTGCTTCTGCAAAGATGTGAGTGTTGAAATATCCATCTGTGTGTCCTGAGGAGTGGCAGGTGTGTGTCCTATAGCAAGCTCTCCATCCTCTTCATTATAACAACGATGAAATCTGTTTTGAATTCTCTCCACAGTCTCCACACCACAGCACATGAGAGCCAATTAAATATGCTTTTTATACATTACATCCACACACAGATTACATAAGCACAAATTACACACTGACACCAACCAGCAGTCAGCTGGAATTCCATCACTGATTGCAATGTGTCTCCACACAGCTGTGAGGACACATATTAGCATCAAAGGTTAGAGAAGAGAAAAGTAACACAATGGTCTCCTATTGTGCAGTATGAGACTACATACCTCCTCTAATCAGTGAGCCTTGTCTGTATTCACACTGGTTGAAAGACAGACTAGGGGCTATCTTCTTCTCCAATTCGCATGGTGACTAACATCTCATACTAGACATTTCCACACACTCAGAGCTCTCCTGAGAAACACACCATACACCTTGGACACACCCTGCATTCACACCTGTCTTTGAGGTTCTGAGACGGCTGGACACAGCTGTTCTTCCTCCCTGTAATTAATAAAGCTTACAGCGCTATGCAGACATGAGATCTCAGCAGGAAATGTGCCTACATCCTTCTGGATCAACTAAGATAGATGTGGGTTTTCTGGAGGTATAGGCGATAACTTTGAGCTCTCACTTGTGAGATGTGTAAATTTGATGAGTGACTGGAAATTGAGATCTTATCTTTACATTCTCATTTTTACAAAGTTATAATGGGGCTCAGACATGTATAGGAGAGAGCAGCTATACTTCAGCTCATACGTACCAAACAAGGTTCGACACTCATGTCTCAGATTCCCTTATACCCTGAGCATAACCTGTGTTTGCCCTTGTTTCTCCATTGACCACACAGTTACCCTACTGCCCTATTCTTTGTATTTATCTAAAGGGTATCCCAGGAGAAGGGCACCTCCCTGTGGGGGAGTGAGGTTGTTTACCTCTGGGCTGGCAATGTCAGAGAACACCCAGCCCATGGTTGTCAAAGCCACCTGCACTTTGGCACTGAGTCAGGACTCGCCCATCATGGTTTTTTCTTTGCGCTTCCATTTATAGCCAGTTCACAGCTAGCTGAGATTTAGTCTGGCAGGAAATCTCTTGAACTTCAGCCCACTGCCTATGTGTGTATGTGTGTGTGTGTGTTGCCAAAGAATGGACCCAACGTGGCCATGATCAGATTGTGTCATGTCTATGGTATACCTTAAAACAGTGTGTAGGATTTAAATCCACTCAGAAACTCATTAAGGTTAAAAACAGGGGAAAAAAAACTTCCAATCTGACCTTGCAAACATCAGTAAATAATTGTTGTTAAATAACTGTTGTTTTGGTAAATTAAAGTTAGTTAATGGTTATCTGTCTATAGTCTTGTATGCATTAATGACTTCCTGAGTCTCTTTGTAGTAATGATATAATTGCGAAATACAGATGGCGCTGAAAATAGTTGCCGTGGTGACAGAACGTTGTCAACAGCTCTGCTGAATCAAACATAACATCTGTTTCTCCACAACAGATCTGCATTTGCTCCTGCTTTCAAAGACTAGTGACAACATTTCTGTTTTTAATCAGCCACACAGAGTCAGCCACCGATCACGTCCCATCTGTTCACTGCAGAAAGTAGCCCCGGCCAGCATGGCGTGTTGAGCAAATGCCAGAGCTTGCTGCCTAAACGATCTCTGAAATTTTTCTATGCATGGTCATGACCTCACAAATAATACTCCAGCTTCAGCTCTTAGCCATTCTATCATAACATATGCTAATCCCCTGATTCCGCCCCCTACCCAACCACTGCCCAATCCCTGTCTGCTATACATGTCACTGACAGATTTACCAGAACCCACTACACCCCATACAGCAGTGGGAGGTCATGTGACTGCATTCTGGATAATCATTTCCAAACATGTCATAGTCACAATGTAAAAAAAAAAAATCTCTCTCTCTCTCTCTCTCTCTCTCTCTAGTGCCAACAGCATGCCTAAGCAAGTGGAGGTCCGAATGCATGAGAGTCACCTGGAGCCCATAGAGGCAACCCCTCGCTCCAAATGTGGACTGTTGTGTCAGAAGATGCGCAAGAACCTGCTCCTCACACTCACCGTGCTGGGTAAGTTGTCTCTGTCCGTCTGTCACACTGCCACTGTCTGGCAGTCTCACAGCATTTACAATAATGCTTGTTCAGCTCAGGACTGCATAATGTAGAGAATATGAGGCCAACAGGAAAACAGAAAAGGATTAGAAAGGACAGATCATTTACACAGATAATTTTACATGCTCTATCTTCTGCACGGTGTCAGGTGACAAATACTAAGATCAGGCAGTGGCTGTTCTCCAAAACACTCTGAACTCTCCTCATTCTACTACAAGACCTGACAGGAATATCAGAGCATAAATCTGGTTTTTGGAACAACCCATGACCTCAAAAATGGTTGTGTAACGTCTTTAACTGAAGGAAACAATGCTAAAGTGATTGCTTCATTGCTAAAGTAAATCAAAATTCAAATGTGTGGAGAGGCCTCTTCCTAAAGAAGTCCAGTTATTCTACTACAGATAGGATTCCTCCTGGAGCTAAGACTCAACCTTCCTACTATGCAGCTAAAAAAAACCCCAAAAAACACTGGAGCTTTGCACGCATGACACTGTGTGTGCATGTACATATGATTGTGTATGAGTGTATGAGTGTTAGTGCGTTGGAAAGCATTTACACTATTCTACAAGATTACAGCTGGTGTGGATTATCTGCCTTAAAGGTAGCTGCATCAGATTTTAGAATATGGTAAAGAGGCTCCTGTCCATAAAAAAGTGTGTTTTGTGTCCAGAGCTTTACTGACAGTGTTACAGACACTGCCAAAGTGGGAGACCAACTCTGACAGGGGAAGAGGACCTGTTTTCTGGCGGTTGAAGAAGAGTGTAATAACACAACGCATTATTGAAGAGACTCTAAGTGTAATCATCTTTGGCACAGCTTGAGAGAAAAAAAGGCCTCTGTGTACAGAAGACAAGGGGCTTTTGGTTTGAGGCAGTGCATTGTCTGGCCCTGAACAGCAGAGGAGTCAGGACCAGAGAGCGATCATCATTCTTTGGGGAAATTGTTGGAAAGCAAACCTTAACATGGTTCTGCCTTTGTTATCAGGCTCCACCAGCCTACAGCTGTGCTCTTCAGAAAACTTGCTTTGTCCAGCCAATGGGGAATACAGGTGGTCATCCATCCATGCATTCCAACAGTCAGATATGACGCTGTCAAGATGACAGTTTGCCTTCTTTTTTTATATTCTTATTCATCCATAAACACACTCCCCCAACACACAAGCTCTCTCTCTCTCTCTCTCTGAATCTCAGACTCTCTTTTTAACACCTCTCCAAAACCCATCCACCCACGTCTCAGTCTGCAAATAACAAACTGAGATTTTGAGTCTAATTATCTAATACACTGTTGGGTTTTCTCCTAAACGCTCAATCAGATTTTAAATTAAAAGCATATTTTGGAATTTGAAAGTATGCAGCACAGCTGATTCTCTTGGGTAACACTGCACTGGCCTCATTTCACAGTAACGATCCCATGAATATCAATCTAGACAGATGACCAAACTCTCTCTCTGTCCTCCTGCAGGTGTGATCCTGGGAGCAGTGTCTGGAATGCTCTTGCGTGTTGCTTCCCCCATTGATGACAATATCATCATGGTGATCGCCTTCCCTGGAGACATCCTGATGAGGATGCTGAAGATGCTTATTCTTCCTCTCATCATCTCCAGTTTGATCACAGGTAATAAATAAAGGACAAGAGTAATGAGAGATCTAGTCCAGTGAATCAGCGAATCGACCAACAAGTCAATCAATCAGCAGTCAGCTAACAGTCAGTCAACGGTCAGTCGAAGATGAGGCACCTTTACTGCCAGGGTCTGTGACGGTCATCTTCAGGCTTTCTTTGATCCTCAAGTGTTTAGCTTAAGTATACCATTGACAGAGCTGGTGTTTTCATAGAATGGAAGACTGTGCAGATAAACATGTGAAGAGTGAGATGTTAAAAATATGAAATTATGAGACATCTCATAATTGAGAGAAAGCATGGGTTAGAGTATCATCGAGGTCCTTCTCTCTTCTGTAGGTCTGGCTGGTCTGGATGCCAAGTCCAGTGGTCGTCTTGGCACCAGAGCTATGGTTTACTACATGTCTACCACTGTTATTGCTGCTGTGCTGGGTGTGATACTGGTGCTGGCCATCCACCCTGGCAACCCCAAACTGAAGGAGAAACTGGGTGAGGGACACAAGAATGATGAGGTGTCCAGCCTGGATGCCTTCTTCGACCTCATCAGGAACCTCTTCCCCGAGAATCTGGTGCAAGCTTGCTTCCAGCAGGTCAGTTCTCCACATGCATGATACACTTGACTCCAGATTTTTTTTGGACTTAGAGAGGTGATGAGAAGAGATAAATGCTCTTTCTCTGTTTCTTGTCACAGATTCAGACTGTGGTGAAAAAAGTGGAGATTATACCCGAAGATGATGATTCCAATGCCACCATGGTTGACTACCTCAATACCACCAAGCCTCCTCCAATATACAAAGACAAAAAATCCCTGCAGTTCAAGAGTGGAATGAACGTTTTGGGTAGGCAATTCAGGACACTTCAACCTTTCCTTTTACTTGTTCTGCGTTATTTCACCTTTCTCTGTGTAAAAAGAAAAGATCTCTTTATCTCCTCTGAATTGAGCAATTGAATCCTCTCATTTAGGTTGATACCTGGTATCTATGGACAGTAAACAATGTGTGAATGTTGGAGAAATGCTAAATGGTAACTGTATTACACAAAAACATTTTTGTCAGGTAAACTTTGTCAGGTCAGGTAAACTTTATCAGGTCAGGGTAAACTTTGAGGAAGGTGCTTTACACATTTCTACCCCTAGAGGCCCTTTTTCAGGCCTCTAAAAACCAGTGAAGTCTGACTGTCTTTCTTTGGCATGTAAAGGTGATTCTAGACATCTAACGGTCACTATTCATGTATTTTCTGTATTGTCTTTCAGGTCTGATTGGTTTTTTCATTGCCTTTGGCATCTGCATGGGGAAGATGGGCGAGAAAGCCAAACTCATGATTGACTTCTTCAATATTCTGAATGAGATTGTGATGAGGCTGGTTATCATGATCATGTGGTCAGTGTTGACATTACAGACACTGTCCTGAGCTCTCAAACATTCACTTTGTCTGTTGTCTGTTTTTGTCCTGTCTCCTGTCAGAAGGACATCACACTCTTTCCCTCCACAGGTACTCTCCCTTTGGCATTGCCTGCCTGATCTGTGGGAAGATCATCTCCATCAAAGATCTGGAGGTGGTTGCAAGGCAACTGGGCATGTACATGGTCACGGTCATCATTGGCCTTATCATCCATGGTGCCATATTTTTGCCCGCCATCTACTTCGCCATCGTCAGGAAAAACCCCTTCACCTTCTTCATGGGCATCTTTCAGGCATGGATCACTGCTCTGGGCACAGCCTCCAGGTAAAATGCTTACCAGGTAAAACACCCATCTTAACAAATCTACAAGAAATAAACAATGTTTCCCATAGCCAAGGGCAATCAAAGAAAACAAAAGGCAACAGTTTTCATCTAGTGTATTTGACAAGGTCAAAACTGCATGGATCACAACAGCTCTGCTCACAAAGGTCCTCTGACCAGCTCCTGTGCCCAATTCACTGTGACATCTGTGGGCCCTGCTCAGTTTGGACAGAAATCTCTGTGAATTAGACCTTGCTTTACCCACCTAGTCCACTCCTCTATGAAAGACTTACTGGTTTTATTAGTCTTAAGTTTTGTTAAATTAAGTTTTAAGAGTTTTAGCTTGTGCTCTTAATCACTTTTGCTGACCTTTTTCCTCTTAGTGCTGGTACTCTGCCTGTCACCTTCCGCTGTCTGGAGGAGAACCTGGGCATCGATAAGAGAGTGACCCGATTCGTACTTCCTGTCGGTGCCACCATCAACATGGATGGAACAGCCTTGTACGAGGCTGTGGCTGCAATCTTCATTGCCCAGATGAATGGCATTGACCTGGACCCTGGTCAGATTGTCACTGTCAGGTAAACTCAGATTAACGGTACATTACAAAACATCCAATCCCACAATACATGTGCTTAAACATAGTTTATAACTGCTTCCTTTTCCGTGTGTCCAGTTTGACGGCTACGCTGGCCAGTGTTGGAGCAGCCAGTATTCCTAGCGCAGGACTGGTGACCATGTTGCTGATTCTGACGGCTGTTGGACTGCCCACTCAGGATATTAGCCTGTTGGTGGCTGTTGATTGGCTCCTGTGAGTTGCTGGAACTCTGATACGCTGATGCTTTCAAATTTCAGTTAATCAAGTCAAATGTTCGTTCTCTGCTAGCATAAAGATGCACTGTTTGTTTTTCTTGTCCTGATGATTTGCAGCAAACTTCTCTCTACACTAACAAACATTGACAAACATTCCCATTCCTATATGGCCAACAGGGCTTTAGAGAATCTTGTTGATTCGTGACAGTGAATCTTAGCTTTGGTGTGTTATTACTCCTCTGAATCTCAGGGATCGTTTCCGGACCTCTGTTAATGTGGTGGGTGACTCATATGGTGCGGGCATTGTCTACCACCTGTCCAAGGCGGAGCTCGAAGCTCTCGATGCCCAGCATGGGAAGTCTGACGACATTGAGATGATGACTAAGACCCAGTCCTATTACGACGACCTAAAGAACCACCATGAAAACAACTCCAACCAGTGCGTCTATGCCGCTCACAATTCAAACTTGGTAGATGAATGCAAGGTACAACTCACGCTTACGGACATAGAGACTTCTATTTAACCATCTCTCTGCTGCATGCATGCTGTGCACCTGTTTCCTGCTGTGTTCCTCTAGGTATTTATATTTTATATGCCAATGTAAATACATACACACCTAGTTAGAACAAGAAATGTGTATATATTTCCATAAGCATTCTCCTTAAATAGCAGCTTTTGTCTCTCTTACATTTATTCAGTCCATCTCTATAGGACAGCTCTTGGCTCTGTCAACTTGTAGAATCTGTCTCAAATTTTAAGACTCCGTATGAGCCTTATGACTGCAGGCCAACACAGTACCACCATATGTCACTGTTTTAGCTGGCATTCAAACTGTGGTAAAGTCCTGGCAGTGAGAGGACAGTCTAAAAAGCTCATACAAAGAGAACATTATGCCCCTCCTATCTTTTTTCATCAGAAGAGACTGAGCCTGACCAGATGTAAAGAGAAAAAGGGCAGCTCTATGGATCGTGTCTTACCTTTGTTAATTACATGTCTTGCCACCTTTGTCTTTGAGCTAGTGTCAAAACGGATTGTCAGGGACCAAATCCACTGTCCAATTACAGAGCTTAAAGTCTTTCGTGATCCTGTCTGAAGAGTATCTGCTTTACAGATTTCTCCATCTCATCCACTAACTAACACTGTTCAGTGAAGTGTGGTTATGCCGTCTGGGGTGTGTGTGTGTGTAGGTTGGTGGGAATGCCAGACAGAAATCTCTCTCTGCTCTGTTCTGCACTGCCAGCATGTCACTTTTCTCCCTCCAGCCATGAATTTACACAGCTAATTAGCAAGACGGTTTTAGAAAAGATTTTTTATGTTTTGTTAAAATGCAGCGACAGAATGTTTCATTAGCACTGCACAAAGTAACTGTGCGTATCATCCATAATATAGTGATGATGTCAATCTTTAATGTTCATGTTGAATTATGAAAAATATCCTTGTGCACACTCCAGGTAGTCCAAGTAAACAAGTGTTCTATTATAATTACAATTGCCAATGATAAAACCATGAAGATCTTTCATTGGATAGGGGTGTGATAATGCTGCCCCACCCCTCTGTCTCTGTCTCACACACGCACACACACACACACACACACACACACACAGTCTTGTAGTCCCAGTCTTCAGTGAAAGGATTATACCCTGTTATTCTGTATGTATGACACAAAAGCTGCTATTTCACTTCTGTCCTGTGTTTGCTTGCATGGCTTGGCTGTAAATACTCACTGTAATCTGATGACTAACTCATTTACTCATAGCAGCATGCTGTCGTAGAAGCTTTGCAAAATGACACTGTGAGAGTTAACATTGCAATTTATTGAGTAGTTGCTAGAATTTTGTACATATTGTTGTTTGTTTGTTTGTTATTATTATTATTATTATTGTTGTTTTGTAATACATGTGATTTGATTTGTATTTTACTGCATGTGAATGAACTACGCTGTGATCATTTGTTGTTTGAAATGTCAGCGAGGAACAGTCTTGCATGTTTTTAAAGCACTGGGTTAATGTGGGAATGGCATGCCAAAGTTCAGTCTGATCCTTTAGGCCCAGAGTCCTTCCTCTCTGACTCTTCCAACTCCCGTGTAGTTTGGAGCACAGAATCTCACATTAATGCTACAATTAAGATATACATTTAAGTTTTAAGGAAAATAAGAAAAAAAAATTTAATTGTTTGAAAATAAAAAAAACAACCCGGATACCTCTTGTGTTCTGTGCTCCAAAGCCCAGGCAAATAAAACACAGTTGAGTGTGCCTTGCACTGGTTTGACTGGATGTTTAGACTTTTGCTGATAATTATTTTCAGGTAACCTCAGCCACAAACGGCTCGTCTGCGGAGTACACGCTTGTTGAGGAGGAACCATGGAAACGAGAATAAAGCAGAACACAGTCCCTCAGCTCCCATACCCACACTCTTTACTGTCCAGTGAATAAAAGGAAAAGAAAAAAAGAAAAAGAAAACACAAAAAGACATGCACACAGAACAAATAAAGGGTTTTTAGAGATTAGCATTTTATTACACCCTTCATAAAAGATCTAATCTTTTACTTGGCTGACTGAAGTAACAGATTTTAACACTAAACTGAGAAAGAACTGTTCTGTCTGATAGAGCTCTAATGTCTGTTAGCTAGCTAATACTTCCACGGTGCACATCAAAAGAGGGCGAAACAAGAAAACAAAAATTTAGAAAAAGAAAAAAAAAGTTAAAAAATGACAGCAAAACAGTAACTTAAATTATTTAAGGAGATGTATGGATTTTTTTTGTAAGGCATGTTTGCTACAGGTGACAGAGCCATTCGGGGTTAGTCTTGAGTTTGAAACAGGCCGTTGAGCCGTTGAGTATGACACCCAGTTCACCGACAGGCTTACGGCCTGTGCTGGAGGGATTTCATCCCCACAAGAAAAAAAAGCAATAGATAGCTGCCTTTTGACCTTTGCTTCCCTTACCTCATACCATAATCTTTGACCTCAGGCAGCATCTCTGCAGCCTTCCAGCGGAAATGTCCCTGTTTCTCATAATCACTACCAGGGACACAAAGAAGGAATGAAATTAGAAAGAGTCTACTGTACATGCTCTCCTACATTATTACAAAGCACAAGTCATGGTATTGCAGGAGCCCCTCTTCCTATCTGAGCAAACTACTGATTCTGTGTGTGTGTGTGTGTGTGTGTGTGTGTGTGTGTGTGTGAGGCCAAGGGGTGTTTTTTCTCTAGTGAGAAAGGGACCTAAAAAGCACACATTGAGCCAACGCTTTAGGGGAAACAAATATTAAAAGCACTTCCTTTACCCCACGCCCAATCCTTTTGTTCCCTCTCTTTTGCAGCCTAACTCAAAGCACAAACTAATTCATAAAAAATGCATCTCTCAATCAAAAAAATTAGAACAGTTGTTCTAATCAGTTGTTTGAAATCAAAGTTGCTGTTTGTAGGTAACTGGCAAAGCTCCAAACAAAGAGCCTCCTAAACATCTTAATCATTAGTCAAAAAGCTTCCAGTGGTCTTAAATTTGGAAAACTGGATTGTTTGAAAGAACACTGACACCATTCACTGATGTTTCTGATATACAAACAATACGGCATGTGAGAAATTTCAGAAGCACAGTAGCTGTCACAGTGATAGAATTTTATATTTCTGAAAATCAGATACAAAGATTTTAAAATATACTAAATAATATAATAAATCCAAATATTTTCATTTTAAAGAATTCTCATTACATTTTTTTAAGTGCCCCCCCCCCCTCCTAATGTAAAAGATGTAGGAAATTAGAAACTCAGGCATATGAAACACTGCACTAAGTTTGTCAGGGACAGAGCAGTCTGTGCACAGGCACAGAAATCACCTCAGACCAACCCCTCTGAACACGTTAGACAATACGTTTACAGATGAACACATTACACAATACTGTTTACCTGTCTACCCAGTCCCAATACATTTACAGAATAATACCCGCAGCCTTCAGAGTTCACAGTTTATCCTGAAATTAAATATATATTCACGCATATTTTTAATGAAAATAAACACAGACAGTATTCTTTTTTTTTTTTTTTTTTTACCTTTTTTATTACTTTAGGTTGTCCCCAGACTAACCAGTTTTATTGCAGCTGTTCTGGTGCTGTTTTAATGGTACAGGACAGATACCAAGGACTGCATCCCAGTATTATCATAACCTTGGTATTCTGATTTCTTAGTAGCACAGTTATAATGGCTAAACTTGAATTGATTAAGAGGCTACAAAAAAAAGAAAGAAAGAAGGAGAGGGAGAGGACAGAGAGAAAGAAAAGATAAATGGACAGCTTTCTGAAGTAATGTGAAACAGAGTGAAATATTGAGAGGATAGCGTTAATTTGACTCAACAGCGCCACCAGTGGAGGAAAGATGAAAGTGCAGGATGTATGTTCAGGAATAATTACAGCTGCTGTGGGAATTGATCTGTTGGCAGCTCAGCCTCTTATAACACATGTGTATGACTGTTCTCACTCTGCCCCACAAATGCTGCAACACCAGCGAGCTCTGTTTAAATCCAACCATAGCTTACAGCCCGACGGCCAGACAGACAGACAGACAGACAGACAGATGGACAGACAGAAAGTGGCTCTATTGTTACAGTGACTCTGCAGGCTCTGACAATAGAGATCCACACTCCTCTCCATCTCAAGGAGCCAAATACCTAAAAAACCTGCATACACATCTATATATATACACACACACTGAGTTGGAACCCTGGCTGATTATGTTTTTGCATGTGTGTGTGTGACTGTTTTGTGCACATGATACTGAATGGATGTCAGTCTTTAACTTTCTTTTTTGTCTGTTTTTAAAATTTAGCATCTACCTTGCCTTGAGTATGTTAACATGAGAAAACAGTACCAGCCATGTGTTGATGAGGAAGATTAATCAGTGTAGAGAGAGATTAACACCTTTTTACCACGTAGCAGTAAGTCCCTTCCTCAGTTTACTCCCTGTGTCTTTATATAAGCTCTGTGTGTGAGAGGAGCACTAGCCTGTGGACTTTTGCTCACACGGCCACAGGCACACCTCTCTGCTCTGTGACAACCTGCTGTCTGAACACAAAACCATACCCTGTAAAGCTGGGTGGTGCCACAGTTTGACACTCAGACACAGAGAATCGATCCAAACCACCGGTTCTGACCGACTCTCAGCTGGATCTTCAGAGGGCCAGAGGACGATGAGCATTAAGTCACTGACAGGGATTGAGCGCTGGACCAGGGTCATATCTGAACTCACTGTCTTAGAAGCATGGATGATAAATTCTTTTTTGCACCGTTTTTTTTTTTTTTTTTTTTGAAAGCATGAAAAAAAGTGCCTCCTTGCACTTTGTGTACATATTGTAGGTAACAGATTTTTTTTTGACAGGGTCGGGATATGATATAGAGATAGTGTTTAATGGCTGTGACTTTTTTTGTAATCCTATAGAAATATATATCTTCTTTGTGCTGCATACAACAAAATAGATTAGATAGATAGAGATGAGTTATAATAAACTGCCTGTTTTTAATTGCAAATAGCTGTTTCTAGCTGTCTCACTTAGCTGTTACATATGAAATATATACATATCCTTTTTTGTATCTAATGTTTTGAATGTTTGTTCCCTGAAGAAAAAAAGTAATGTGTGCATTCATTTTCATTGTACATAATTATAAATATATATATAGATAATTTGCTCTATGATATCACACTACAGAATGTTCCAGAAGTTACCATGGCGCTTTCCTATATGAGAGACTGAGGAGACGTGTCAAAAGGATTCAAAGCTTGTAACTGTGAACATACCCATATTGGTCTGTGGGATGATTCTAGGTTCTCAGAATGTGGGTCTAATTTATAATAATATCACAACACTAGTAAAGATTAAACATTTATTATTACATCCGGATTTAAGAGTATATACACACATACATACCAGTCAGTTTTCATTTAACTTAGATACTGTGGAGACATAATGCTTCAGAAATGAAATAAAAGTCTGAAGACAAATCATGTTTGGGTAATCATGGAGCATAATCCGCTCAAATCAAATTCATGTCAGAAAACTCTGACTCCTTCTGCTGAAGCTGCTTAACTGCATTAGAGATTTGGCCATTAATACGCCTGACAGTCAATTTAAATGTGTTCTGTATTGTTGTCATGTGTTTTCTGTGGGATCTCTACTGGATTCTCATACTCTACTGGATTCTTACTTCTGATGCAGAAAATATTCTTTCTAGTGAGTCACTGGCTCCCTCCCTCCATCTCTCTCTATCTCCTTCTCTCTCTCACTCTCTCTCTCATACAGTGAGATTTCATTAACTGCAATCTGATAAGAGAATCCACTTATGCGTTCCCTTAAATTCAAATGGCTGATTCACAAGCACAGTTTCTGTCATTGGCACAATATCTGTAAAACAACCAGATTTACTTTCTATATTATTGTGTGTCTTTCTGAGATTGTTATAAGTAGATATCATAACATGTCTGACCTTTGCCCCTCTGTTCTGTTCTTTGCATTCTTCCTCTCATCCCCTCTCTTTTGTGACGCTGTGGGTATGTTTTTGATGTAAAAGGATACAGACGATTAAAAAAGAAAAAAGAAAAAAGACAGAGAGAGAGAGAGAGAGAGAAAGGAAGACAAACCAATAAGTAAAACCCATTTTTTTCCAAATGTGGGATAAAAGTATGTTGATGCATATCAAAGTGTTGTACCATTGGTGTACATACAATTATGATAACTAATAAATGTTGATTCATAACTAATTCTGGTGTTTTCTGTTAAGCAAGTGATTTTTAAATTTTTTTTGGGGGGGGGGGGGTGAATTTTATGTAGTGACACAGCACTGAGCTTTTTCAGAATTTATTATATGGAGAATGAATTTGTTATATGGAGAGTGAACTTGTGATATGTATGATGCTGTTTGGAGAGGAGAAATTTTAGGCTTTGACGTCAGCTCTCAGAAGATGTTTAATCTTTTCACTGAAACCAAATGCTACTGTAATGTCAGACAGTCTGTGTAATGTGAGAGTGTAAACTCTGATATGTCAAACTCATGACAGTCAGTCTCTCCCTCTCCTACACTCACCGTAGTCTCATATCCTGGCACCATTAATGCACCAAATTCCCTCCACAGCTCTCCACACCTGTCCATGCTAACACCTGTCACATGCCCAAAATGACTGGATGTTGACGGCGTGAAGGTGGGAGCCCCGTGTGAAGGGAATCAGTAACAACAGAAAAAAACTGGCTTCAAACCAGAATTTTTTCAATTGGTTCGTTCTAAGCAGAATTGGTATTTTAACATTTCCGGTTTTGCGTTCCACCTTAAAATTGTTGGTCCCGAACCGGTTAGAACCAAATGAAATACTCTAACGTTCCATGTAGGGCTGTGTGACATCACGATATGTATCTTTCAGACGATATAAAATGTTTATTGATTGATATTTTACTCTATATTCCCATCGCTAACGTCACAAAACATTACAAAAATGCATTGCACCCCTAACTAGGAGCGTTGTAGTCCAATCTGTCCTCAGGCCGAAATCCAGTGGCTTCCTGGTCATGAGAAACAATGTCATTGTAACGCTGCAGTTAACACGCTTGCTAATAGGGTAGGGCACATTATGTTTAGTCTAACTGGAGCTAGCTATGTATTTCCAACATTAGTTCTCTTTACATAGTAGCATACCTGTCAAACCTTGATGAAGCTGAAGTCTATGACCAACATTTTATAAGGTGCATAGCATAACATTTACATCCTCTGGTTGCAAACAGGGGGACCACTCATTTCACTTTCATGCAGGGACGCCGGAAGCGGGAGGGCAGAGGGGAGCACCCCCCCACCCCCCCCTCCTTTTTTTTAGCTCTCAGAATATCAGCATTAATCAACACCATCTTCGTTATGCCAAAAAAAAACGGAGAGAGAAGTTAACCATTGCAGCAGTAAACTAATGCTCGTGTCTAATGTACAGTCTCGTTGATTTGTGCAGATAGATATAGCCTACTTCTTTCTTTAGTTCTGGCTCGTAAGTGAGGGAGCTCATAGCCAACCCAATACACATTGTTTTTTTATTAAGCCGCCTTTACATTATTGTGTAGTTTCAGCTCCGATTTTCGCAAGCTGCACAGGCAGCTTTACATTATTGCATAGTCTCAGCTACGATTTTCGCAAGCCGACCCCAGATTTTGGAGGGAGACATATAACTTTACAATAACAAAATTATTTTTTTTGTCAATTAACTTTCATTACTGTCGTTGTTACAGTTAATTCCATAAAGAGCCTAGCAAATGATATGTTTTAACAATTTTATTAACGTGTTATGTAAATTGTTCATTATAAATGCATTTTTCATCTGTCATTTCTTTTTTACAATTCGAATTTATATTCTATTTGTGGATTTCTATGGACCATTGAAATGCTGTTTTTATCCTACTTGACTATCCTGGTAACGCCACTGCCTTTAGGCTTCCAGTTTCTGTCTCAAACTGCAGGAAAATGGTGCATTTAGCAGCCAGAATTCAGAAAATTTTCCCTGGGGAGGATGCCCCCGGACCCCCATACAGGTGTGGGTTTGCCCCTGCTTTCGTGCTATATCATTGCCTGGCGCCGGTAAATTTATGTCCGCTATCCGAAGACGTGAGTGACGTTAATGTTTCAAGTTTATTTAAAGCTCAATATCACTGTTTACAGTCTCAGAGGGCTTTACATGCCCACAGGTTTACAAGAAACAAAGCAGGGCAGCACTCCCTGACTTAATCCTCATAGCGGGCAAAAAAAGGCTTCCCCCAAACCCCCGATGATGTAGGGAAAAATGGGAGAGATCTTGAGGAGGACCACAGAGAGAGGAGACTCCTTCACGGCCAGGTGTGCAATAGGTGCCGATCTAGTGGGCAAATTGCAAACAACACAGAAATAATCAAAATTGAAACACACTAGTATACAGAAATAAAGATAACAAAACAGCAGGGCGGCTCAACTGAGGTAGGCGACAGCCACAGCAGCACAGGAAGAAGACTAGCCACAAAGCAGCCGCAGCCGCCAGGATGACGATGAAGAGGAAGATGACAGGGAGGGAAGAGAAGGGGGGGACACATCTAAGAGGAAAGCAGCCACATTCAAACAACATGCTCATGCTTGAACAAATGAGACACAAATATGCAGAAGATGAGGGAGGAAAAAGAGAGCATTAGTGGGGTATCAGCAAAATATATAAAAGAATAACTCACATAAACAGAAGAGAATGGGTTAGTAACAGAAAGCCACATGGTCAAGACAAAAGCAGAGGGGAGGGAGAAGGAGAGAGGCATCTAAGCCGGCAGAAACTAACCTATGCCAGGAGAGCCTGTGACAGATACCGAACCTTCCTCGATGGTCAGTTCGAAATTATATTATCCATAAGTTAGAGAGAACAAATAAGTCTTAAGTTTGGTTTCGAAGGTATCAAGAGAGTTTGCCTCTGATTTCTTTAGGCAGGCTATTCCAGAGAAAGGGACAGCAGTAAACAAAGGAACAACTAATAATCTAGCACCCTGAGAGCGCAGGGTGGTGTGTGTGTGTGTGTGTGTGTGTGTGGGGGGGGGGGGGGGGGGGGGGGTTACAGGGTGTAACTGAATCAGATCGGTAGGCCAGCGCAAGTCGAATTTTAAATATTAATAAGAAAAAATCTGCCTGTTTTAAAGTTCAGAGAAAGACAGGAAATAAACTCTGCAGCAAAGAGCAGAAAATATTTTAATTTGTTATAATCAATAAAAGAACAAAAAAATAATGTTGTTAACCGGTTACCATTATTTCAAGTAAAGGTTCTGCTCAAGAACATTAAAAAATATGAAGTTTTTGGTTTCGTTTTTGTTCTTAGCGAAATATCGATTGTATCTGTTTTCGTTTTTGTTCCTTGAACCGGTTCAAAACCTTGGAAAAAAACATGACTAAGATAATACCAGTGGACCAGAGAACATGATTTCATTCAGACATGAAAGTCAAGCATTATATGGTTTTTTAATACTCACATATTAGGCTTTTCAAACAAACTAGGCAATATTTACATGATTAAAATATGCTACATAGGAGAGAGAGAGAGAGAGAGAGAGAGAGAGAGAGAGAGAGAGAGAGAGAGGTAAATGAGATAATACCAGACAACCTTTGTTCTTCAAACAATAACCAAGATACTGTATCTGAGGTGAACATACTGCTTCAGAAGGGGAACATGGTGTAAAAGATCGAGAACAGCTCATTTAGCCACAGAACATTTTAAAAAAGTTAAATTTAAAATGTTTTGAGTTCTTGGTGTTCCCTTGCATGACAAACACACAGCATGATGGCTATTACTATAGGAATCATTTGAGGTTCAATTACAAATCAAAGAAAAGAGCTTCAGATACCACTACTCTTAACAAGTGTAGTGTTAATTAACATGCACTAATGTCTTCAGTGTGGAGCTGATTTTTTATAGAGAAATATTCAACACATCTGATGGAAATTTCAAAGTGCATGCAAATACAAAGTGCATGAATAAGAGGCGTCGATGTTTATAAGAATTCTCTGTAAGTGAACAAAAGCCCCTCCTCATTGAACAGTTGACTCACCAGAAGAATCTCATTCTGAACCCAAGTCTCAAAGAAAGTGTTTTTTTTTTTTAACAAAATGTCTCTGTTGTTCCAAATAAGATACCTGTGTGGTGAAACTCGCTGTCTGCCGTCAAGTGTTCAGTTTCAACACTGTAAAATGTTCACAACTGCATGGGCAGGAATAAGATTTGTTTTCGATTACGTAATTATGCGCATGTGCAGACCGGATCGGGGAAGCATTTCTTAACGGTGTTTATCAAGGAGGTGAGTAAAAACACATAACGACAGCAAACTGATGACTGACTGCACTAAGCTTTTTTAGTTTCCTATAGACCTGTTTGAACATTACTTGTATTATTTATGGTCTGAATAATGAGATCATGTGCTTTGTTAATATTTAAAAGGGTTACTCGGCCAGAAATGTCTTTAAAAGGTGTTGTAATGTTCTGCTCAGTGAGATCATACGTGCAGTGCATGGTAAACACGGAACATAGATTTTCTCGTGGTGAGAAGTGAAAAGAAAAAGAAAAGGTGTACCGGCTTCAGATTATGAATAACGTCACAGTTAATGATCAAAAGCACAAATGCCCCACAAGTGCAAATTCATGTACGCACAAATGTCTTGTAACAATCTCAAGGACATCTTTTTAGCGAAAGAGAGGTTTTAGTAACGCCTTTGCCCGTCTCCGCTACACTACCATCTTGTTATTCGTATCTGGGTTCTGTGGTCAATGTGGACGCAGACAACCATCACGGCCATCATGAGAGGGGCCTTAAAGCTCTCCTACAGCATATAAACTCTGTAATTTATTTCTCCAGTATGGATTCTCTTTAAATCGATCTATAGTAATAATTACAAAATTATGGAATTGCGTGAAAATTTTTTAAAAAATTACATTATTGTATCAGTTGTTAATTTGTGCATTGGTATGAGACAATCTCAGATCATGCTGTGTTCAGACAGAAACATCAACAAAGGGCAAAGACAAGGACTACAGTAAACATTAAAATTCGAGGCCATATTGAATGTTTACGCCTCAAGCCCTGTAAGCCATAAATTTAGTTGGTTTTGGTTTTAACAGTAGGAAATTTGTAGGAGGATCAGGGGGAATGCCATACCCCCTTGTTAACAAAATGACCAAAATGCATCCCGCTTGTTAACCTGCCATCCTCCTGTGTATTCTATAGAGTAGTTGCAATGACCATTGGTCCATCCCCCCTTCTGGCCATTGGGCCACACCCCCCCCCCCCCCCCCCCCCCCCCCCCCCCCCCTGTTAAAAAATAACAAATCACCCACTGAATGTAAACACCTTTTTCATTGGTGGAAACCAGCATCTGATTATATGGTGAGGAAGAAAAGCAATGCCCTTCAAGGTAAAAAGTTCTGCCTTCCCACTTTTCTTAATTTACAGGAGGGCAAAACACAGACTTACACTCTGATTTTCCTCAGTTCATGTACAAGAACAGTTTGTGGCCTAACAGGAACAAGTCAAGAGAAGAGAGTGGTTATAGATTTAAAACAATGCAACAAAGCCCAGAACAATCAAATTACATTTGTGACCTCAGTGAAGAACGGAGAGTCATTGCAGAAAAAGCAAAGGAGGCAGCGAAGGAGATCTTACAGGATGCTCTTGAGAAAGGGTTTTATGGCTATCCAGTCAAATTCCACTTTACCTGTTCAAAGTATGTTGATCCTCTCAGTCCGTTCTGCTGCATCCCAACTAAGAATCTTCTACAGGATCTTCTGACTAAAATGGGTGAAATTAGCTTCAAAGAAGTCACAGATCCTGATTTTGGTGGCTGTTTTGCTTATGTGTATGCTAATGATGAGAGCAACATTGTCTATTTATGTGAGATGTTCTGGGATGCTCCTGATAACCTCTGCGAAGATTCAAAGCCTGGAACTCTCATTCATGAAGTGTCTCATCTCCTGGGCACTGAAGATATCACTTATGAACATCTTGTTGTGGAGCTGTATGAGGACCATGGAACACTTCTGGGAAAGCCTCAGCGGTTTCAAAGTGAAGAGGAAAATGACTTGTACTGTGAAGAAGTGGCTCAGGTCAATGCCAACTCTCTAGAGTATGAGTTTGAAACCATAATAAACCATGAGGGGAACTATGAGAATGGTCAGTACCTGTGCTGCGGAGAGACGAAGAGGTACTCGGTCTGTAAGGAACGACCAACTGCCCATTACCACCTGCATGAGCGGTTCTGTAAGTACCTTCAAAGCTGTTGGTATTAAAACTTGTTTGTAAGAGTCAACATTGGTGTGAATAAAGAGGGCAAGGTTTTCTAACACTGAAGAAAACAGGCAAAACACCTCTCATTATAGTTGTACACTCATTACAACCTTCATGTAACTGAGGAAAAGGAAAAATGTCTGATTAAGATCTATTAGTACAGGTTTCCTATAACTTTACCCGCTGTGTGTCTTTCCTCATATGATCTCTTTTTCATCAGCCTGGAATAAAGAAGAGATGGAGAGAAGGCTCGGAGAACTGCGAGGGTCTCTCCAGGCAGGCGGGAGCGCACAGAGAGGGAAGCTTCGCTATGTTAAACGTAAGAACCAAGCCTGTTGGAAAACCCTACTGTCTTAGTCCTGGGTTTATCTACTAGCCTGGCTCCTCAACCCGAGGACTCGTTCCAGTATGAGATGATGGAAATCCCATCAGGATGTCTTATCAAAGCCATTTGTCTGTAATAGGAAAAATATTGCTTTGCTTTATGGCTGTAACTTTTAGAGCTAGAATGTGCTTCATGGTTTTCTCATGATGAAGTATTAACATTACAGAGACCAGTGCTTGCCTAATTACTATATACTGCAAAAAATGTAAATGTAACAATGAGCATTTCTTATGGAGAAGACAGGGCCTCTGTGTGTCTGCAAAACCTGAAGTAAACACCAATTATCTGGTGCTCCATGAGAAGTTATCTTGTATAACCTCACATATGTCCTTGGAAGTCTGTCTCATTGTTTGAGAAAGTTCTGTATTCCTTAACCTCAGAGAGAACTGTGCTTCGCTTCTGAGGTGTACTTCCCCCGTGCTAAACGAAATAAAGATTGATTCATCACATCTGAAGTTTGTTGTCTCTGAAACTTTCCATAAGGAGACTTCAAATGTCCCTTACACTGTCACACGATAAAGAAGCAGAGAGTGAGTGGTCACTGTTTTAATGAGAGACTGAACAAACAGTCCTAGACACGTATATTCAAACAAAGCTCAAAGTTTCATCTTGTTTCCATCATCAAATGTGTATAATCGCTTACTTTTAAGCAAGCTTTTTTCTAACATCTTGGGTGATCACTCTGCATCACAGCAAAATTGTTTTTTGCAATAAAAACTTAATTTTCCTTATCACTTCCTTGTATTTCCTGAGCACTCTGATTCATACCCACATATGGAATAAAACATCCTGTTTCCTATTTCAAAATGTCTGTTCTCTGCTTCGTTTAAACAGAGACGGAAAAAAAAGTCTTACATCATGTTTGGATGCCATGGCAACTTCATTCCTTCATCCAACTGAAGATGCACAATATCAGTGTCCTTCTCTTCCTCTTCCTTTATGTCTCTGCCTTCTTTCCATCCAAACAATGACTCACATTCTTCCATTTTACAAACATTCATTTTCAAACAGAAAAGGGAAGAGGTGTTTTATTGATTTATTTGAGACAGGACTTGACAGATGGGTTTTTTAATCATGACCTGCGTTACTTCTGTGTTAAAGACACAGGACTTACTCCTGTTACTAAAACATCACACAATTCCCTCAATAAGAGCCTAAAAAAGATCAAATTATAACACAGCAAAGGAAAGAAAAAAGAGGTTAAATACATAGCTTAAGACAAAAACGGAGTGATAAGTATACTGAAATTTGGGATTTGGGATGGTGTGGTATAATACACCCTCACAGAATCACAATCAGACCATAAAAAAAAACAAAACAAAACAAAACAGAAAGAACAACAGTTTAACACACATAGAACCTCAGTACACTAATTTCCCTCTCTCTCTCTCTCTCTCTCTCTCTCTACACATATTTAACTACACATATTCAACACATTCATTGGAGTCTTTATTTGATCAGTAATGAATTTAAAGCTTCAGGCACACGCACACGCACACACACACACACATGCACGCATACACTCTTAACTCTTAATGACCAGTGTAATATATATTTTAATGTATATAAGCATTAGAAATTGCTGTCCCATCATTCTGAGATAATCTGCTACTCATCCTTAATCTTATTGCATTTTCACTGAAACAGACCTACACATTTCCAACATAATCAAACCAGTACTGATTACTAAGCATATTCATAATTAAACTTTTCTATTGATTTTTTGCTAATACAGCTAATACAATACTGAATAAAGAAAAAAACAAGACTTTTTTGATGTAATAGCCATGATGGTGTTGAGAATTTTAAATCAAATTAATTTTGGGAACAAGAATATGATATGTACAGAAAAAGAGCATCCAAAAGAGCATAAATTAAAATAGTGATATATTTACTTTCAGAAAACAACAATGATAAAGTATATATCTCAGTCCACAGGAGCAATATGAACCATACTCATGATGTTAGTATACGAAGAAGAAAAAAGAGGAAAGTTTCCAGTGACTGCACACACAGACTCCAGAACCACTTGACTAAAAACACTGAAAAGCACACATACTTGACCACATGGTCCAAGTGCTTCAGTTTGTCTGACCCACAACCTGTCTTATCCAAGCACTATTTTTGGAGCTGTATTTGCGGCCAAACTCCCTCGTCTTCCTAATCCCACCCAATTCCTTTCCCACCTCACGACTAAAACCAGCTGAAATGCCCATAAACCCAATTCATTAACCCTTTCTGGATTCTGTCAGTCATCCAGGTCATGGTTATCCAAGAAGGGTTCAGTCAAGGGCAGCTGGATTTGTTTGTAGATTCTTGAAGACATTTCACCTCTCATCCAAGAGGCTTCTTCAGTTCTGACTGACTGGTAAGACGTCCCAGGTTTTTAACCAAGAGAACTAACTACCAAGTCACGTGAATGGCCTTGACAACAACCCCACAGAGGTTAAGTACCTGGGATTCCCCACCAGTCAGTCAGAACTGAAGAAGCCTTTTGGATGAGAGGTGAAATGTCTTCAAGAATCTACAACCAGGTCCAGTTGCCCTTGACTTAACCCTTCTTGGCCTTTCTGGATTCTGCTTTCAAATGCTCCAGGAAGCGCTGAGCCTGAGCCTTGCTCTTTCTTATGGCCACACACATCTGCCATCTAATTGGTAAAAGGCCACGCCCCTGTGCTCTCCCTTTCTATATATCCTATCTTATTTTAAAGGCCACACTCACTACTTTCGTTTTAAGACCCCGTCCACCTTGGGGCTTTAATTATAAAGGCCATCGGGTTTTAAAAGCATGTGCCTATCTGGGTTTTTTGCTTTGAAAGACCACACCAGCAGGGGGCTGTCATTTTGAAGGACACACCCACTAGAGGGCTATCATTTTAAAGGCCACACCCACCTGTGCATTTATTTTTTTTTCAAAGGTTGCGGCGATATGGACCTTTGTATCAAAGACCATACCCCTGCAGGAATTTTTAGAGGTCACATCCATCTAAAAGGAGGGCTTTGTTTTGAGGGACACAACCATCTGTGCTATTATTTTTTAAGGCAATGCCCACCCATCTCCACTTTATAATTATAAACCAAAATAATAAGGGGGGGGGGGGGGGGGGGCAAATAACAGAATATTGAGAAAAATGCTTTGAAAAAG
Organism: Chanos chanos; assembly: GCF_902362185.1. Taxonomy (NCBI): domain Eukaryota; kingdom Metazoa; phylum Chordata; class Actinopteri; order Gonorynchiformes; family Chanidae; genus Chanos; species Chanos chanos. Next base: position 34,458,389 of record NC_044496.1, read on the forward strand.
AAAGAATAAAAAAACAGATTGACAGATGGAAACTGTTCTGTCCTAACAATGTCTGCCTTCCCTCCCCAGACCCACTCAGTAGGCAGTGTAGGAGTGTGTTTGGTTCCTTTTCAAGTCAGTCTGCCAATCACTGCAGTCTCTACCTCTTTCTCCGCCTATCTCCCATCTCTCTCTCTCTCTCCATTGGCTCTTCATCTCTCACGCTTGCTGAGTCTTCTCTGGTGACTCCTCCAGGGTGATGACTGTGAACTCCTCTGTGTTTCCATTCTCTTGAATCTTCTCTTTGTTCATGAGGGTGACCATCTCCTGTTCTCTCTCCTGAGCCAGTGAGCTAGACCCGGCCGCCGCTGCACCGTTTCCCTCACTGCTGCCCTTACCACTGATCGTCAAAGTCCTCTGCTTTCCACACCACCTGAGCAAACACACCCCGCATCACACATCTACAGTCAGAACATATGCCTTTACCCATCACACATCTACAGTCAGAACATATGCCTTTACCCATCACACATCTACAGTCAGAACATATGCCTTTACCCACCACACATCTACAGTCAGAACATATGCCTTTACCCATCACACATCTACAGTCAGAACATATGCCTTTACCCACCACACATCTACAGTCAGAACATATGCCTTTACCCATCACACATCTACAGTCAGAACATATGCCTTTACCCACCACACATCTACGGTCAGAACATATGCCTTTACCCACCACACATCTACAGTCAGAACATATGCCTTTACCCATCACACATCTACAGTCAGAACATATGCCTTTACCCACCAATCAGATTCAGAGTGGGCTTTTTTCTGTTGTTTTTATTTTTTTTAAGTGATGCATCTTCCTTAATCTTGTCTAGACAGGGCATAATACTGTGAAAGAATCATACACTACTGTGTAAAACAGTGCGTGAGGACATCCTACTTGGCACAGCAGTGGTCTAGCACCAAATTCACCTCAATCGCCCCCATAGCAGTACCTGTTTCTTGTTGCCACGGCAGCACAGACCAACAGAATGGCACACACTGCCACTATTACTCCCACAATGATCAGCCAATCTGCAAGACAGACATGGGGTTTTTCAAATAATACTGTGCAACTGTGTAGAAGAAAGAAAAAAAGAAAGAAAGAACAAGAGAGAGGCCTTACCTGGTGTGCTGCTGTTCCCCTGACTGGCTGGAGTTGGGGCAGCATTGACATTCATTCTACCTCTGCGAGGACCTCCTGCTACTGCTTGATATGGAGCAACAGCATAATAAGGGAGAGAGAGAGAGATAGAGACAGAGACAGAGAGGGGATGGATTTGAATGAGATCTTGAATGCTCATACAATCACACACTCAGAACTCATTTGACAGTGACTTCATATTCCTGTGGAGGACAGGTGGGTGGGGCTTCAGAAAGACAACTCATTTGGAGGAATATTAAAAAAGAAAAAAAAGAGAGGAATTTCAGAGAACATGCTTAAAAATTGAGTTCAGTGATTATGTCACTGGTTCAATGTATGAGGACACGCTATTCGTTCTGACTGAAGGAAAACATACAGTAGCCTTAATGAATCTGGTTCCACGTATCTGAATGTAGATTTACACTGAGCTAGTGTGGCATGTGTCATGTACCAGTTTAAATTTCACACTCTGTCATGCAGACTATAGTTAAGAAGAAACAGCAACAAAATCATGAAAAAAGGAAACATAAAAATAAAATAAAATTGGACTGGACATTTCTATTTAAGATTTTCTGATTTGAAAACAAGTGAAGATTGAAAATGTGTAAAACAAAAAATTTCGAGGCAAATAAAACATTTGTAAGGTTTCTGAGCACTCCCCACCTAACAGCAGAGGGCAGCTGCAGCTCTTGGGCAACCCAAGAGAAGAAACGGAAACTTTGAAACTTTGCAATGTGCAAACTGCAGAGTTGTTCATGCTGTCAGAGATCTCTATCACATTCCTGTTCACATGAACAGCAGCAGGAAGTGTCGAAATAAAACCCATCTCTGAAATTTCTAGAGTGAACCATAAACTTTTGTGAAACTTTGGAGAGTGTGTAATAAAAGTTTTTGAACGTGGTCATGTTGAGGAGTTAGTTAAAGATAATTGTAGCTGGCAAATTTACTATAGAGGATATTATTTGATTATTTATATATATAAAAAATGGTCCTAATAAAACTAAACAGTCATTTTACAATAACTGGTTTATATTTTCATATAGCCATGCTCTGTAATCATGATGCTGTGAATGTGATATAATAAATGTGTGTTTACAGCGCTCTTCAAGGAAATGGGATATTACTCAACCTTCAACAAGAGGTAAGTGTGGGTGTGGCATTCTCAATATTTAGAGTTTATCAGAAAAGAGATTCCAAAAAGACATGTTCCATGCTATTTTAGACTTACTATTCACGTCCTAAATCAATAAATTAACAAATACATACATACATACACACATACATAGATACATACACACACATGCATGCATGCATGCATACATGTGCAGACTGACTTACGAGTTAGTTGAAGAAAAGTGAATAAGGTATGAGACTGTACCGGATTCTGTCAGCTTTGTGTACACTTGTGTTGTCTCTTCGGGTTTGGCTGGCAACTCAACAGTGGACAGCTCTGTTCCCTCTACACCAGAGCCCTCCTGGGTCGTACTGTTGGGCTGCTCAGTTTCTAAGATATTCTCTTTCTCTGTGAAGGGGATGCTCTCTGGGTCTTCCATGTCAGGTGCCGTTCCGGCTCCTGCAGTAGTGGTGAGGTCCAGCTTGTCCTCGGGTGTGGCAGTGAACCCCTCAACCGAAGTCTCGATCACAGAGACGTCGCTGTTGTCCAGAACAGCTGTCAGAGTGGTGGTGTCCTGAAGATCCTCTGTAAGTGAGTCTATCTCTAGGGTGTCTGTTTAGCATTACACAGAGACATAACATCAGCCGGCATTAAACATTCACAGTGGTAATGCATCATACTTTAGCAATATTATAAGACTGTAACAAGGACAGTATAAATAATAGGTTTGCAGTGAAAGAGGTCATAGAAGCTGTTTAACCAGATTCTAAGGTTAATGTGATTACACAGTTCAGTATACTCAGGACTGATTTTTAATTCTTTCAAAAAATCTTCTCCTGCATCAGAATAAACTAAACTTAAAATATTGGCATTGTTTGTAAGAGTCAAGTTGGACTGATCCATCTGAAGTTATGTTCATAGAAACAGTTTTTTTTTTTCAACAGAGTTTAGTCCATCTGTTTTCTGTTTTTTTTGTTTGTTTGTTTTGTTAATTTGTTTGTCCAGAAAGATGTTTGTTCCGCACATACAGAGTAAAAAGCTTGTACGTAACGAAGTCAGAGTGTTTACTCTGTGGAACACACTTAACACTCTCAGGGCTTCTTTTAACACTGGTGAATCTGTTCTGCAGTTAATAATCTCAGACTGTGAATGACCAGTTCTTTGCGAATTATGATCAGTGTCAGAAAAACTGACAGTTTATTCACGCGCATACCTCTGTTCTTCGTCTTCAAAGGCTTTGCGAATGTGAAATATGACCACCAAAGATATGAGAAAAGTCTCTTTGTGGATTAAATAATTTTTGAAGCACAGCGGTGCGAGGGGAATTTATGTCTTTTATGTATATTAAAAGCGCGTGGAAGATTGCAGGCGACACCCTGCGCTAATGAGTGAACTGCAGGGGCCGAGTGGGAATTAAAGACTCAACAGTGATTGTGTTTTCATCGCGGTTAGCTAACACCAACATTGACACACCCATACATCAAGTGTTGGTCTCCTCTGTCTAGTATCTCTAGACTGAATCTTGCACAAGTTTTTATATGCCACAGATTGTCACGCTTTGTTTTGATTTATCAGAAGAACAAAAAGGTCTTTCAGACGTATTCAGAAAAGGGCCATCGATATTCCTGCTTATCTTATTATGGTATTAATTTAATTAATTTTTATCTTCAATACCTGTCTGCAGTTCAGAACTTTTTGCACGTCATCCGTGCCGACTGTGCAAACAGTTGTTAGCGTTTTGAAAGCTGGTCACATCTGATGATGTTACAGATAAAACGCTGATGAATCCTTACCTGTGGCATTCGAAGATTCGTTAGGGCTACGTGCAGGATTGCTGTCCATTAGAACCGAGTCAAAGCTAATTTTTGCTTCACAGTTCTCGTCTGATGTATCTGTTTTTTTTTTAAAAAAAAAAAGATTAATGGCCGTTAATACAGAGGGAGCAGATGTATTGATATTGTCATGTCTTATACAGCCGATATAGCCTGTTCGACTGATCGTCTGATCAGATAAAATTCTGCAAAGTGATTAAACATTACCTCCATGACTTCATGAATGATAAGATTTAAAATCAGCAAGCCTATGTATCTGTGCTTGTCACGTTGACGTCACCGAGAAGTTTTATATAATTCGTTGTAGTTAATTATGCTCAATAAACGATTATGAAATCAAGGCCATTGGCGTATCAACCTCTAATTCTTAGAAGGTCTGTGCATTGGCTTCTCTGAATTCATTCCTTCTGAATCCTGAAAATGCTGTAAAAGTTGAGTAAATACTAGGACGTTGTCATCCTGAATGACTGAATTGGCTGTAATCACTCATAGCTATTCAAATATTTCGGTTTTTATAGAGTTCGGTGATGTAAATAATATTTGATAAATGGTTATTAAGTAAATTCCAAAGGTAATGCCGCTTGGATTGATCGTTCATGTTGTACGGGCATTGATACAGCATTAATTCTCTTTGATAAGGAGCACACCTGAGGAGTTGTAACAGTACGCGTCGTACTTGAGCATGTCTCCGTGCTGGAAAAGAACGCCCGTGTTATTTGCGGCACAGTTTGGATGCGCAGCTTGTCGTAAAATGGAGACGTTTCTATTGTTAATCCAGCCATATCTGAAACGACAGGACAACAATGAACGTATATCACTCAGCCACAAAACATTCAGAAAAAATTGTAAATTTAACAGTTATGTCTGATTTCAGTGAAGCTAAATGGGAATAATGTCTAATCTTTCATAATTGTTTATGCATTATTGTCCTGCAAACTGTTCATTTACACATTCTCGTGAATGTACTAATTTGTGCCAAAATATTCATGATAAATGCATGACATTCAGCTCACATTTAATTTGCCACATTAAATTGCTTGGGCAAACAGTGAAAAGTGATACTGGGATTTAGGAGGTCACGTTTCGGAGTGATGTGTTATGGCTCCAAGGTTTACAGTGGTTTACAGCGTGTGGGGCTGTGCTGTAGCTATGTTTAAGGTGTTTTGTGGGTGAGGGTTAAAGTGGAGTAGCTGTGTTTACAGTGTTTTGTGCATGGGGTTTACAGTCTGTGGGGCTGTGCTGTAGGTGTTTTGTTGAGAACTGAGGGGTATGGGGTAGCTGACCTGCATGTCTCAAAGCCTTTGTAGTATGCTTTGGTCACTTGCTCCTCATTGGCGAGTTCAGTGCCGAGTTCCGCACACAGAGTCTGGGCATCATCAAAACGCAGACTGTACCTGCCACTACCCTCCACCAGAAACACACCAGCATAGCTGCAGCTACGCGATCGCACTACAGCAAAAGAGACAGAGAGAGAGAGAGAATTGTTATCATGGTGCATTTCCTAACAGTTACTTCAGTTTGTGTGTTGCACAGTTTTTTCCTGCATGACCCCTCCATGATTCTAGTGTCTGAGCCTTATGTTAGAAGCAGAAAATAAAAAGTGTTAGCACATGACCACATGGTGTATTACTGTGAGAATACGTTCGCACTGCTCAAGTCACCCAGCATTGCTACTTGAACATTACTGAAGTGACACTGCTGAGTATCCAAAGATCAGAGGTCAGAGTTTAGAGGCCAGAATAGATACAAGATTAATAAAGATTTGATTTAAAGAAAAAAAGAAAGAAAGAAAGAAATGGAAAAAATAAAGAGCCCAAGCTGTGTGGTATTTGAAAGCAGCATTAACTGAAGTAGCGCAGTGTTCAGTTTTAGCCACTGTTTTGTGAAGTTTTATCATGGCTGTTGCTCTCTTCATCAGCTAACTGACATGCAGTAAACCACAGTTGCAGTAGATTTTGGAAGGAGACCTAAATTAAACACACTCAAACACAAACATTCTGTCCTCCAGCTGTCTAAGTGAACAGAACTGCTAGGAGCAGAAAGTATGCATATTGTCTCATTAAAATGAGGCTGACTCACTAAACACATACAAAAAAAACCCCAAAACACAAAAACAACTGTCTGTCTGTCAGTCTATCTGTCTGTCTCTCTCTCTCTCTCTCTCTCTCTCTCTCTCTCTCTCCCCGTCTAATAGTTTAAAAATTTAAAAAGCCATACATCTAAGGTCAGACATTGGAATTTTTTGTGGGATGAACACATCAAATCAAGAAATAAGTCTTAAGTTTCCACTGATGCACAGCAATAAGTCACCTTTCCACACATGGCCATTGAGGTTATTTTAACTAAATATGTGGCATTCACGTGTTCCCTAACCTTCAGTTTACTCAGAGCAGGTTGATTTTACACTCCCTGACACACACACACACACACACACACACACACACGGAGACAGAGAGAGAGAGGGAGAGAAACACACTCGCAGTAGTATCAGTATCAACCCATTTTAGTCTTTGAATACATGTTCAAATTCATAACAGAACAGTTAAATCAATACAATCTCAAAAATTTTTCTGCTAAACTTATGATGCCTCTATGGTAACAGCCTCCAGTATTGTGCTCTTCCTGTCAGCTGAAGACATTCTAGATACTCAGAAACCCATGGAATTCTTGTATCAACCCATATGAACCATAGGTAGTTGGCATCAGCTAGGACAGACAATGATGCCTTTGTTTAGACTGTAATTTTATTAGACCTGTATGTATAGATACAGAGAGAGAGAGAAAAAGAGAGAGACAGAGAGAGTATATGAAAGATCACAGTCAAGTTTCACTGCATTGCCTACAGGGATTTTACTCCCCTGACAGGGTTTTCTTGTGTGTGTTGTGCTGGTAACAGCCCACTCCTGTTAGGTCCTTTTCTCCTCCGTCACCATGGCCACCCATTCCCTAGCCACATGCACCCTCAGGCTTTCACATGTAAACTCTCAAAACATCAGGGCTTCTCTTCAGGGCATGTTCTTTATTCACATTCACACGCACAACTTCATTCACATCAGCTCAGAAATGCCAACTTTGACTTTGCTGAATTTTTGCTCTTATATCTTGTCTGTCTGGATTCTCGCTCAACCTCAACCTCATGCACCGTGTCCCTTACTCAGTGATGAACTGTCATAACTCACTGGAAATACCTCATGTCAAATCTTGACTCTATTATCTGCCCCTGAAGTAATTAGTGCAGCAATAATTTTTGAAAGGGTAGTTTCAGTTATGACAGGAACTGCAGTCTGTCTGCATCAACTTCACATGAGCCACCGTTTCCCTTTCCTTTGCCCTTCCCCTGTCTTTATTTATATCTGTATCTGTGGTCAAGTCATCCTCCACACAAAATGTCACCTCTCAAGCTCTGTCACCATGGAGAGTGTTGACACCAAGTAACTATGACAACAGACACAAACATTAGTCAGTGGATGGCTGAACCGTGGGAGCATCTTTCCATCTCAGGAGAGAAAGGGAGACAGGTAGGCAGACAGACAGACAGACAGGCAGACAGACAGACAGACAAGCACAGATGAGGAAAAAGAGGCTAACTTTGAGGTCCAGAGTCGGGCAGATGAACCCATCCACAGAGCAAAGGGAGAGTCTGCTTAAATTTTACAGCACTTCCTTTCTCAGTCAGACTCCTTTCAGCTGTAAAGATTCATTCAGTAAATTGGATCTTGCTCCACAAGGCTTAGACACAGTCTAAGGTCCCTACATGCTGTGTCTGATATTGTGTGAGTGTTATCTTTTATGGGTATGAATTACCATAACATGTATGACTTTGAGTAATGACCCATGGATATTGTAGTTCATACTGACGACTAAGGGAACAACTGAGTGGTAACGTCTGCAGCAGTCCTGTGGTCTCTATCACTTTTTTCCATTTTAATAGTGGAATAGCAATTTCTACAAAAGCCTAAAATGCCCCGATGAGTGACATTGGTGTCACCGCGGTCACAAAGCCACCTGGTTCATTTGGCATGGTAACAAATGAGTGACCGTGAGTTCCATCCATGCTGAATGCATTGGTGTACAGTGGGAATGCCATCTGATGGCACGCAGCAAAATTTTCAGAGTTGATTTTCCGGTGTTAAGCAAAAGTGTTAAATATAGAGTTGAATTGACACTGTAAAAATATGATTTAACACTGAAGGAATCAATTACATAAGAGAGTTGGTGTCACTGAGAAGTTTTGGAGATTCAACTCATACTACAGAGTTATGAACCCAGTGTAGCAAGCAGATAACACTTTCTGGTGTTAAGCAGAGTAAATTTTTAAGTATGCACAGAATTATTTTAACACTGCATCCGAGTTGTATTATTAACACTTTAGGAAGTGTTAAATTAACGCTGCAACAATTGGGACAAAATAAACACCAGTGTTATAGTGTTAAAATGAATTCTCTCAGAGTAGATTTAACACTATAAAATTTGCTGTGTATGCAGTCAACGTTTTCACCTTGGCAAAACAATTATCTTGTCATTATATCACAATTATCTCATGAGAGCAATTTATCAAACACAAACCAATCCACGCTGAAAACTGCAGACAGTGGTAAACATTGAGGGTGGGATGACTATTGCCATGCCATCACTCAGAGCCCAGGCAGCCAAATGAAACAGGACAGTGTTCTCAGGTTGCACCAGATGACAGTTGAGGAAAGTGTTTCTCTCGATTGTGTTGTCTTGGCTAGTGCTTTAAGCTCGCTTTACACAAACAAATCTGCAGCACAGGGTAGCTGAAGAGAGAGAAAGCCACCCTTGGTCACTGTGATTTTGTCCCAGAGATCAAAGCCAAAGTTTGGGTAAAACTCCTCACTGCACCCTTCCAAGGTGTCACTGTTAATGTGCCAAATGAGCAGTCCTTTGAGTCCATACAAAGGGCAGGATCCCACTTGGCCAAAGCTCTGACTACCAAAGGCTCCATTGTGTCTTAATATAGCTGAAAAGGACTGTGCAGCATGTAAAGGGTTCAGAAGAGTGACAGAGGAGGGGAGGGTGAGAGAGGGTGTGGGGTGGGAGGGGGTTCTGGGTGCTGGGGGGGTGTTCCAGTGAGTTTGGGCCCGCATGTCCAGCTGCTCTCTGGAATAGGCTCTTTCTTAAACCTGAATGTACGTGCACACACACACACACACACACACACACTGACCAGCCTCCTTCTTTATCCTTGTTATTAACAGCTCATCACACATGATATTGTTGTCTGTCAGGTCTCACACAGGTGTGTGTGCATATACTTGTGAGTGTGTGTGTGTGTGTGTGTGTGTGTGTGTGTGTGTGAGAGAGAGAGAGAGAGAGAAAGAGAGGGACAGAGAAAGATGATGATAATGTGTGTTGAGTTTGTGTGTAACTTGGGAATAGTGCTCCGTCAGCAGACCTGCACTGGCTTGTCTTTACTCTGATGGTCATGGGTTTGCACACAGAAGGAGCAAGTGAAACTTGAGATCACTAAACTCAGCCAAGCAAAGTCACCTGAAGGACTCAGGCTCCTGTTTTCCCGCTTTCATTGTTCCCCAAGACTTCAGCATTAAGAGAAGCTGCCTTTCACATATCTCCAATAAACACAGAACTTTTCTTTCATGTTTTTTCTTCAGTTTGCGCTTAAACTCTGACACATGTTGCACTTCCCAATCTCTGGTCTAGATTCTGTTTTCCATGCATGTGAACTGTGCGTAAAACCGCTATGACACATGATCCACACTGTGAGAGAAAGCCGTAAACTCTAAAACCTTACCCACACTGTAAATGCTTATGCATGCGCATGTGAAAGCTGGTTTTCACTGGAAAAAAATCTCCCGAGCAAACTGAGCCATGCATACACAGGCTCTGGTTTTCTCTGATAGAACATGTAGGGTTTGGCTGAGAGACTGTGTGTGGCATTCATATACGCTTCAGCAGAACACCTTCTGCAGGCTACAAAGGAGGCAGTGTGTGTTACGGGCAGCAGAGACACAGGTAGGGGGGTTGTGTAAGAGCCAGCCGCTCACAAGAAGCCCTTAAAAAAGGAAATAAATAGGTTTAAGAGTAGATTGGCAAACACTGCCAGCCTGAAAGGCTAAATTCCTCTCATCCCTTTCTGATCGGTTTAAATGCAAATCAGCATCAGAGAGTGAGATAGCAGAAATGTGATGATTTTTGGGGGGTGGGGGTGGGGGGGTGGGGGGGGGGGGGGGTTGGGGCTGAAGAGAGGGACGGAATTTTTGCATCCCCTGGCTCGGACAGAAGGGGTGGTCCGTAATGGGCAAACACGTGTCTGTGGGGTTGGGGTGGCGGCTAGAGCTGCTCTCTGCTGTACTGGGCACAAGCGCTCTTTGTGGGCCCGTACAGTCTGACCACGGAGCCCCGCTCACCTTGAAATGTGACACTGCAGGTAGGCAAGCAAACTCAAAGCCCAGGCACAAGGGGGACTTCGAAGGGGGTGGTGTGTGCATGCGTGTGTGTGTGTGTGTGTAAGGGGGTTTAGAAGGTATGGAGGGAGCCCAGTCCACTCTGCACATACCTGAGACCAGAACTCTAATCAATCGCGTCTTGTCTCGCCCAGCAGCCAGTTTGAACTTTGTAGGATGCTTGACCATAATCTGCGCATGGTTTAAACTTGTTTTTGGCCAACACACACACACACACAAACACACACACACACACACACGCGCGCGCACACACACACACACACACACACACACACAATCAATCAGTCATCATATTTCTGTGAGGTGTAGAGGTCAGTGACATTGTCTGATGTTTTTATGGATTTATTTGACTTGGAAACAACACTGATCTTGAGAGACTAGTTTGATTATTAACAAAAACTGTTCTGTTTCCTGCATTTCTATGCTTGGCTATGGCTTAGACATAGGGTCAGAGAAGGGCTTAGATGAACTATCAGCAATGAGTAGATCTGAGTAAATTTTCCTTGTCTGTGGTGTCCCGCATAACACACCCTCCTTTCAGCGTCAACAGAAACCGTTTATTGAAAAAAAAATAAGAAAAGCATGTTTTGCACACAACAGGTGTCACTTTCAATACACCTATGGACTCCAACTGAAATTTTCCACTAAGAGTCAAACTCTCTCTCTCACTCTCTCTCTCTCTCTCTCCCTCTTGATCTTTCCTGCTCAACTCCCTCCTTTAAGACAGAATTTCAAGGTCATTTCTGCTACAACGATAAGTCTGTGCAGAAACACAGCAGAACCCTGTGAGTCAACCCTGGTTTTGTCCACAGTAATGTGATTCTTAGAGCCACAGGGCTGTGGTTTTAATGAGGTTCTCTATGGCACTAATAGAAGCCCACTCTCCGCTTTACAGGTCCAGGCCTCAGCTAACAGGAATCACTACATGACCTCTTCCAGACATCCAATTAGTGTGTGTGCGTGTGTGTGTGTGTGTTCAGGCGGAGCTCTGTGCAGTCTTGGATCACAGCTCTGTTTTCTGTGTCAATCAGCCTTAGGGCAAAATCAGAGCAGCACACGCATTTCCACGAGAGAAATCTCAACATATTAGCCCAGTCTTCAGTCGGCCTCAGAGGGTTATATGTTCTCTCTTTCCCATACACACACACACACATGCACACACACAGACACGCACGCGCAGACACATGCATATACACACTCATCACATGCACACACACACACACTCATCACATGGAAAGTACAAAGATCTAACCACAGAAATAACATCCTACAGCTCTGCTCTTGTTTGCCTTTTAAGTATTGAGATTTACAGCCACTGTCCACTGGTGGGATTTTTGGCTTTCAGCCACAGCAGAAGCACATAGACCCCTCCACCCCTCCCCTCATCCCCTCACACCCTCCTAAATTCACAGACCCACAGACCCAGACCTGTTTGATTCAAAACCTGCTCTTTCTGAAACACTACGGAAAGGCACAATTCAAAGAAAGAAAGAAAGAAAGAAAGAGGAAGTGAGAATCTATACATTTCCTATATGATAAAATTGTCAGAAACACTTCCAGTGGGAGCTGAGTTTTGAGCTGATTTCCATTAGATCAGAGTAATGAACATGGGTTATATGAAGGATAGTCTATTAGATCAGAGTAATGAACATGGGTTATATGAAGGATAGTCACAAAACAGTAACAGGTGATGGAGTGAATAACAAAAGATTAAACATCAAGATTTCTCACTCCTGCTTTCTCATTCTCCATCTCCATCTCCATCTCTGTCTCTCTCTCTGTCTCTCTCTCCCTCTCTCTCTCTCATGCTGTCTCTCTCTCTGGCGAGTCAGTAGCCATTTCCTTTGTGTCTGTTTAGGCTGCCAGACGCTACGCTGTCTGTGCTAGTGCATGCTACCATGCCGGTTTCATTTATTCTCCAGCCTCACACAGAAAACACTCACATGCTCACACATGCTTCTCTGTCCAATCTTTCACTTATGACTCCTCACAACAAGAGGAATTAACAAAGGGCCATTACTCTGCTATGTTCAACAGATAAAAGGATAGACAGTAAAAATCCTTTTCTCCTCTCTTCTAATTCCCAGAGGCAAAGCCCCCTCACCTTGAGTGCTGGCTGCTGATGAGGAGGCCAGTAGTCCAAAGGTGCCCACCAGAAGTAGCATCCACATCCTGGGCTGTAGGTGAGTGAAAAGTGAAGATAAGGCTGTTGTAGTGGTCTTTCCTGTGCTCCTCTGTCTTCTCGCTGTGTCAAGAGTGACGCTGTTCAGATAGAGTGAGTGAGTGGGAGAGAGAGAGGGGTAGAGAGAGAGGCAGAGAGAGAGTGAATCCAAAGCACGGAGGGGAGTTTTTGTTGTAAATTGGTGTCCACAGCTCTTTGAAGGACTGCTAGACTTTGCCCAACTTTTTCTGGTCTGTGCGTGTAAGGGAAGCGCTCACAGACGCTAGTGACACAGGCAGACGAAGAGAGAGAGAGAGAGAGTAGCGTACAGACACACACCCATCTGCCACTCCCTCGCTCTTACTCACACACACGCACACACCCTCTCTCTCTCTCTCTCTCTCTCTCTCTTTTCTGTTCCCAGCAGACTCAGTCCCTGCAGTTTTATTGCTTCTGACAGTGTTTTTTTATCTTTCAATGCTCTCTCTCTCTCTCTCTCTCTCTCTCTCTTTCTCTCTCTCTCTCTCTCTCTCTCTCTCCTTCTCTCTCTCTCTCTCTCTCTCTCCACATACACAGTTACTGAGAGCGCATCTGGTCTTTTGTAAATTCATCTCCTTTCTCAGTTCACCTCCTTTTCTTCCTGCCTGCCCCTCAGTCCGCTGGTCGTAGCTCAGATTAAAAGGAGAGCTCTGTTAGCCCATCAAAGTCAGCTCCTCTCAGCCAAGCGGAGGGAACCCCCCTGTAGGACTACATAATGATCCAGCCGCATGGATTCACACATAGTCACATAGTTGTGTAAGGACAGTTCTGAGCACAGAGTCTGTGTTCAGTACGAGGGTCACAGGCAGTATTTGATCGGTTATCTGAGGACCAACACAAAAGCTTTTACCTCTTCTCTTATAGCAACCATTCCAAAATCAGCTGCTGTAATTAGTCAAAGAAAGACTTGGTGGTCAGATTCACAATGCTGGGAAAAGACAAAGTGAGCCAAACACTGTTCTCTGCTCGTTGCTTTGAATAAAGTAATTGTCCTCGTCGTTTATGGGGCTACCCTCAGTGTTAATGAACCATCTTATAACGAAGATAAAAGACAAAATGAGACTAATTTACAAACGGTAAGACTGCCAATACGATTTTCCATTCGTTCATTCAGTCACTGAAAAATATCAGTGCCTGCGTGAAATTTAGCACAGATTCACCTCATGTTGGAATACTAAAGACACAGATTCACCTCATGTTGGAGTATTAAAGGCACAGATAAGAGAACAACATTGGTTTCATAATCACAGTCTGAAAAAGGATTGTAGCTTACAGCTAGAAAAACACATAGCTCCTCTAAATGCTACAATAATCCTCTTTTTTTCTTCTCCTTCCTCTTCTTCTTTTGTGTGTGTTTCTGACCTTTTGACACGATGAGAAAGGGAAACAATTATAGTTCATTTTATTGGCTTGTGGAGGTCCAAGCCATAGGAACAATTCGGATATGTCTGTCTCTAGAAGTAAACCCCATGCTCCTATACAACCCTGTCCCCCTTCACTCTAACTCCCAAGAAGAGACAAGGCCACCTGACACCCAAGCGTTTTAACACTACAACCAACACCTGTAAGGCTTTCACAACCTTTAAGAGAATTGACCAGAAGGTACTGAGTCAAATGGCCTTGTATTCAGCTGTTCTGACTGAGAGGACCGAACAATGGAGTGAACTCCCTAAAACTCCACATGTCTGGACCTGCCCTCCTTTCTGGACTGATGATTGTACACTTTATCCTTCTGATTAAAGAAAGAAGACTTTGGATTCACACAGATCTAACTATAGCTAGAGGCTGAATGGAGTTTCAGTTTATTTTTGACTTGATGAGAGTTCCTGGGTAAAATCAAGAGCGCTGTAGAAAAACATCATTACAGCATTGTAGACATCCCCTCCGCTTACGGTACAACTTCACAGATTTCACACATGCTCACTTCCTTTTTCCTGCGTTACCATGGTGAAGAATATCTGTTTTTTTCTCCATGGTTATAAGAAGGAGTCATAAATAAACATCATGATGTTTGTCAAACAGACACGGCTGCAACAATGAAAAGTGCCTGAACGGAAACACTGAATTTTCACAGTACATTCTTTAGAACTGATGAAGTGCTCTGTTAGTTCCCTTTAATGTATTGTACCTGAAGAGTCAAGAGCTTCTCTCTCTCTCTGGGGGAATGCCAAACATCTCCAAATGAGACAACCCAGCTCTGCAAACTCCTCAGAGAACAAAGCTTGTCCTAGTTTCTCTCACTAGAGAAAAAATAGTGACCCATTCTGCACTGCCAGGTCATTCTATTGCAAGTGAGCTTTGTCTTTTGTGAAATGTTTGCTTTTCTGTTGGATAATGTCTTCTTAAGGACTTTCGCATACAGTGACGGACAGAAATGTGTGAAGCAGAAACCTAAATTAAGCATGCAAACTTCACCTCGGCCACATAACGGACAATGCAGTACCCGTGTTTGCTGTTTACCCAGCTCATTTAAGGAAAAATACTCCGACAAACACCACACCTGAGCAGGTCTCTGAACCACAGGAGAAGAGCAGGCACCAATTGCAGTCTCTTGAGTCAGTTGTGTTTTCCCACCAAAATTAGGCAAATATTTCCACTCAGTGAGATACTCTGTGACAATGCGTAGAGACCGCAGATTTCACAAAGCCCACAGTGACAGCCTATCTTAAGGCCACTATAGGTCAAAACTAGGCCAAAAGAAGACCACTTGTTCCTTTCTACACTGAATTTTGCAATGTTTTTGAAAATTTTAAGTCTTTCTTGAATACTCAGAAAGTTTGCTGACTTTCTGAGAAAAGGAAATGTAAACAGACTGAAGTGGTGATGGAAGAGAGAGAGAGTGAGAGAGAGAGAGAGAGAGTGAGAGAGGGAGAGAGAGAGAGTGAGAGAGGGAGTGAGAGAGAGAGAGAGAGAGAGAGAGAAAGAGAGAGAGAGAGGGAGAGAGTGAGAGAGAGAGTGAGAGAGAGAGTGTGAGCGAGAGAGAGTGAGAGAGGGAGAGTGAGAGAGAGAGAGAGAGAGAGAGTGAGTGAGTGAGAGAGGGAGAGTGAGAGAGAGAGAGTGAGAGAGAGAGTGTGTGAGAGAGAGAGTGAGAAAGGGAGAGTGAGTGAGAGAGAGAGAGAGAGAGAGAGTGAGAGAGGGAGAGTGAGAGAGAGAGAGAGAGAGAGGGAGAGAGAGAGTGAGTGTGTTTTTGGTTCTATCAGGGCAGATGATGGCTGATGGGGCAATATCCACAACTATCACTGGCTGCTCTGACATCAAAACAGCCCCCCCCCCGATAATATCAAACAAACAAGACGATAAAAGAGAAAAACAGGTTGCAAAAAAGTGTACAGAGACTCACGTTCTGCCTCTTCAACAGGAAGCCAGTGTAGGTTAAACTGCAACTTTGCTGGAATGAAAAAAAAAAAAGAAAGAAAGGTAAAGCCTACCAAGGTTGCCCAGTCAGTTTAATGTAAGAGCTGAATATCAGACTGTTGACTCAGCATATCTGAAACGACTTTCTGTCGGTTAGGTCCTACATTCCCTGGGCCATGTGTATTCTTAATTGTAGTTGGTCGTTGGTGGTATTTGAGGTCACAGTCCAACGGTTAGGCTGATGGAGGAACACATTCCTCTCTGGCGACGTGAGTTTTCCCAACGGACAAACACGGCTGTTCTTCAAACATTTGTCAATGTCCTTTTACAGCATGATGCTGGTGGAAGACCATTGCACTGCAATGTCCATGCTCTCTCCCTGCTCTAAACCACCTGATCCAACATCGGCTGATTACCAAACTCTTAACTAGCTGAATCAGGTGTGTTAGGACAGGGAGAGACCTGAAATGTACAAAACCATGGGCGTCGTGGGGCAGGACTGGGAAATGCCAGTACAAACAGAGTTAGTCATTATCAGAAAATACAGGATGTGTTTCTTTGACACTTTTTTGGCCTCAGACTTGATTCAAAAAGCAGAAGACCTTTCAAAAGGAGAGATTTAGACGAGTCATATTTCTCAAGCTATTGTAGCTGCCTTCTCACCTTGGGTGTAGCTCAACTGTTTGTGGTGGAAAGAGGTAAGTGATAGAGCAAGGTTGCCTGTAGCAGAGAACCACAATTCATCCTCAGACGTGGGCTACACCCAAAGCCAAAGCTCAGCTCACAACGTCTTACTGCAAACTTTTTTTTAACACGTCTAACAGAGAACAAACCACAATTAAAAAGAGAGAATTAAAAAAGAGGGGGGAAAAACACAAAATGAAATAAAAAGACAACACATGAAACAGACAACACAGACAATAGATAAAACAGACAACTCAGACAACAGACAACACAGACAACAGACAAAAACATGATGAAGTCAGGGATGCCATTCTCTGGTAATTTATTTTGCTTTTTAATCTCAATAATGAATGGGAGCTCACACCAACAGGGCTGCGTGCTCCGCCAACACGGATGGGCATAGCAGCAGTGTTAGAGGCTAGCGCTGAGTGAGCTAGCGCCACATCACCGTGGCATGACTACACAGGCTGAGAAGAGCTTAGCGTTACAAAAACAACAGGAGAACGGCAGTGGTGTTTGGGTGCCTAAGAGAGAATACAGGCTTTAAAGCTTAGTCAGTGGAGTTTTGAACCGTTAGCTACTACATTATACACGTCATTTCTCTGAGTAAGGTTCTTCAGTAATTACAATCTTCACAATGTCAAAAGAGAACAGTACATGGAAGAAAAGCGAGAAGAGTATATGTCACTGAACTCCCTGAGAGAGAAGTTATGAAAACACACAAAAATATTACAATAATAGTAGTTAAAAAAAAAGAATGATAGTCCAGTTTGATGGAATTAGTTCAATTCGAAAAACACATTTAGGTTCTATGCATTTCCCCATATGGTGTAATACAGTAGAAAAATGGGGAGAATGATGAAGTGGGTAAAAAAGAGAACAGATGAAAGGAAACCCTGTCAGCAGTGTTTGAACAAACAGGAGAGCGTGGGACAGGAAGATTAGGAGAGAACCATTCACACTAACGCTGGTTTGCATTGGGTCCTCAGGAACTGTTCTACCCCTACAGCCAACCCTTTGGGATCAACATCATCTGGACACTTAATATGACAGATTAAAACACCACACGTAAATTGAAAAAATACACCAGTGTCAAATGAAGAGTGGTCTTTTGTTGTGTGAGAGAAGTGCTGGCTGATGTTTGTTTTGAAGCTCCATTCATGTTTGGGCAATGCTATCTGATCTCTGGTGAGGTGTGACTGCGGTCGGTTCCTCTGTGTCTACTCAGAAGAGATGCCCCACCAAAGAGTTCATCAACCTCAGGATATTTACCTTGACTCCTAACAGCAAGTGCTGTTGTCTTTTCTTACAAGATCCAAAGATGGTTTCAGCCTGAGAGGCTGATTTCATCAGCACTTTGACAGTGTAGAATTTGCAGTTCTGTCTGGAGACACAGAGCTGTGACGGTTCTTTGTCCTGTCTTGTGAACCTTGCCAGCTGGCAGTGAAGCATAGTTTATTTCAGTGTAATTATAAATCAGTATAACTTTGTCTTAATAGTTTAAAATCACACATCCGGATATGTCCTGCTAATTTTTGAAACTGGCAAATGCCTGCCAAATAATTTTGACAGCAAAATTGTCCTTGAGGCTCTTGAAATTCCAAGCAATGCGGAAAACGTGGTGGTGATATTCCATGGCTCCGGCTCCAGCTGCTGTGCTTAATGAGATTGCCTGCTACCAGCTGGCCACCTCTACCTGGGCCAACAAAACCCATCCCACAGCGCCACTGAAAATGTAGAAAATGTCATATTACTCTCCACAGTGTTTAACTGGCCAAAATGTGTAGCACAGAAGGAGGATGGGATGTGCGTACAGTGGTACTAGAAAGTTTATGGACCCTTTAGAACCCTTTTGTTTATGAGAGAAAGCACCGAAGGCACAGTTCTGTCAGGAGGAAAGGGCTAAAATTCCTCCACAGCGATGTGCTGGACTGTTCGTAAGTTACTGGCAAGCTGTAGTTAAGGTCATTGCAACTTAAGGGGCTCACACCAATTACTGCCGCAGGAAACTGAAAACCCACCTCTTTAGAACACACCTGTCCCCCAATGCCTAACTTCCCTTCCCTAGAGAAAAAAAAAAACAAAAAAAACCTTTGTCTTGTATTTCTGTTTGTAAAAGTATTCCGGGGCGCAATGCGAAAGGGCAATTTGACGCTCAGTCTTATTATGATCTCTGTTGAAGGTATTAGAAATCCGACTGATGCACCAATTGTAAGTCGCTTTGGTAAAAAGCGTCTGCCAAATAACTAAATTGTAAATTGTAATTGTACTGAAAGCGGGTTCACATCCTGTTCCCCACAAAGATGTTTAATGTTGGATCAATTTGAGCAATAAATGAATGGAAAAAGTGTAACATTTGGAGTGTTATTTGTTTAATTGGGTTCTTTTTTATCTGTTTTTATGATTTAGGTAAAGACTTGATCACATTTTATGCCACATTTATGCAGAACTTCAGAAAATCCTTAAATGGTTCACAAATTCTCTAAAACCACTTTGCATGTTTAATGCATGGATAACTGAGCTACAGTAGAATAGCACAACCTCTTATTAGTGTGAGAGCTCTCTCTAACACCACATCCCTGCTAGATTTCAAGGAACTGTGCATCTCTTTTCTTCAGTGAAATTTCTGTTCAATTTAAAGGAACTGTGCATTCTCCACCTGGCCGCTGGTCAGTCTGATCTCCCGTCTGGCATGCCAAAGAGACGAATGAAAGGATGTGCACACTTTTCCTCTGGCCTGAGAAGAATCCCCTCATTCTGTGGCGAGAGCAGAAATCTCACACTGTCTCTGATGGGCAGCAATAGCATCCAGTCGAGTCTCTCCGCTGGTTTTAGGGAGTTAGATCTTTCTTCTTTTTTTTTTCTCAGAGATTAAATCTTATATTTGCTTTCAGCAGGCACCATCCTATTATATCTACTCTAAATATACTGCATGGAGATGGAGATAGACTCCATAATCTTGATAGAGCAACATATATATATATATATATATACGTATATATACGTATACATATACACACACACACACACACACACACATATACAGTGCTGTGCAAAAGTCTTAGGCATGTAAGATTTTTCACCAAAAAATTGTATTGAAACAGTTCTTTTCTATCTTCTCCATTAGTGTGTCAATAACAAATATCATATTTTAGATTTCTGAACATTTCTTTTTGAAAATAGTGAAATGTGCCACTAAGACCAAATAAGGAAAGAAAGTGTCAAACTAACACAAAACCCTCAAGACCCCCCAAACCTTTTTTGCAGGCATATACTCCAATGCATGATAAAATAACTATACCAATCAACTAAACAAAACAGGTGGTAATCATTAGCAACATAAGCAGCTTTAACCACATTATTACCTGAAACAGAAACACTTGTGCAGAGGGAATCAAACTGGATGAGGATCAGCCATATTAAAAAGGTGAGGTTACTGAACAGATTGCTAATATTACACCATGACAAGGGTGAGCATAGACACAAGGTAGTTATCCTGCATCAGCAAGGTCTATTGCAGGCAGAAATTCTGAGGCAGACAGGTGTTTCCAGATGTGCTATCCAAGCTCTTCTGAAGAAGCACAAAGAAACAGGCAAGGCTGAGGACCAGAAATGCAGTGGTCGGCCAAGAAAACTCAGTTCAGCAGATGAAAGACACATCAAGTTGATGTCCCTCCACACTTGGAAGATGTCAAGCAGTGCCATCAGCTCAGAGCTGGCAGCAACCACAGGGACCCTGGTACACCCATCTACAGTCCAGAGAAGTCTGGTCAGAAGTGGTCTCAAGGGAAGACTTGCAGCCAAAAAGCCATTCTTCAGACGTGGAAACAAAGCCAAACAACTCATCTAGGCCTGAAAACACAAGACCTGGGGTGCAGCACAATGGCAGCAGGTGCTCTGGACTGATGAGTCCAAATGTGAAATATTTGTCTCTAAAAGAAGGCTTGTTTGTCCAAGGGCTGGAGAACACTACAAGGATGAGCGTCTGCAGGCAACAGTAAGGCATGGTGGAGGATCCTTGCAGGTTTGGGGCTGCATTGCTGCAAGTGCAGTTGGGGATTTGGTCAGAATTAGTGGTCTCCTCAATGCTGAGAAATACAAGCAGATTCTTATCCGTCATGCACTACCATCAGGCAGGTTTCTGATTGGTCCTAAATTCCTTCTGCAGCATGACAATGACCCCAAACATACAGCCAGAGTCATAAAAAGCTGTCTACACCAAAAGGAGAAACAAGGAGTCCTTCAACAGATGGTGTGGCCCCCACAAAGCCCTGATCTCAGCATCATTGTGTCAGTCTGGGATTACATAAAGAGACAGAGAGAATTGAGACCATGAAGATCCATAGAAGAATTGTGGCAAATTCTCCAAGATGCTTGGAAAAACCTACCTGCCGAGTACCTTACAAAACTGTGCACAAGTATACTGAAGCGAATTGGTGATGTTTTAAGGCAAAGGATGGTCATACCAAGTATTGATATAACTATTGATTTTTCTGTTTCATGCACTTTACATATTGTTAATATATAAATTAAAAACTATTCATTTAATAATATTGAAAAAAATGTGAATTTACAGCACTTTTTTACAGGTGCCTAGGACTTTTGCACAGTACTGTATATATACACACACATATGAAAAAGATGGCTAAAAAAGAGATTAATTTTGACTGCTAAGATTATTAGGAAGTATTGAGATTTTGCATTTATAGGAAAGCACAGGGTAAATTTTAAAGTGAATTGAGGAATGCTGGAAATGTGTGGGGGAACAAAGGAGAGAAAAAAAAAAAGTTTTGTGGTGTGTTGTGTGTGGTGTTAGTAGGTGTAATCGGGTGTGGCTTCAAATAATTTGCCTGAACAGGACTGAGGTGTTGCGGCAATTCTAAGGTTGAACTCTTTGGTGCTTCTCGTTATGATTCCAGACTCATTGTGGGGAAGAGAGTTTGTTCTTTTCTCTTGTTTTTCCTCCATGCTCCCTCACTCTTGGCCGTTACTAGGAGACGGCATAGCAGAGTGTGTGGAAATGGTAGAACAGTGAGCACACTGTAGTAAGCAGATGTGTGGTGCCAATAGTCTGTAAGGCCCCCTGCCACCACACACACACACACACACACACACTCCTCTCCACACCCCTAACAACCCTCCCCCACACACTAAACAACTCCTAACACCTCACACAAATAAACACACACTCTTCCTTCTCTCCACCACACACACTTCACTCTTTAACTCCTAACACCTCACACACTCAAACTTTATTCTGTGACACACAACACATCATGCGCACTCACGCTCTCTCATACACAGTTACCACCAACTTACCATCTCACACACATCCCTGTGTGCAACCAAAGCAACAGCAGAGCTCTGAAAAGAAGCACAGGGTGTTCCAGACCCACTACTCACTGTCCCCTGGGCTGTATGGATCAGTGTGGACACTCTATGGATACTGTATGGATCACTATGGGGCTGCATGGATTCTGTATGGATAATGTATGGATGTGTATAGGGCCATACGGATCTGTATGGACCTGTGTAAATAATGTATAGATGTGTATGGGGCTATACATTATCTACAGAGTAGATAATGTATAGGTATTATATGGACCTGTATGGTACTCTACGGGACTATAGAGATCTGTAGGGAAACTGTATAGATCTTTATGGACCTGTGTGGATAATGTATGGATACTGTATAGAACTATATAGATCTGCATGGATAGAGCATGGACCTGTGTGGATAATGTATGGATACTGTATAGGACTATATAGATCTGCATGGATAGAGTATGGACCTGTGTGGATAATGTATGGGTACTGTGTAGGACTATATAGATCTGCATGGATAGAGTATGGACCTGTGTGGATAATGTATGGATACTGTATAGGACTATATAGATCTGCATGGATAGAGTATGGACCTGTGTGGATAATGTATGGATACTGTATGGGGCTATATGGATCTGCATGGATAGAGTATGGACCTGTATGGTACTCTATGGGACTATACAGATCTGTAGGGAAACTGCATGGATCTTTATGGACCTGTGTGAATAATGTATGGATACTGTATGGGACTATATAGATCTGCATGGATAGGGTATGGACATGTGTAGATAATGTATGAATACTGTATGGGGCTATGTGGGTACCATATGAGGAACTGTGTCTTGGCCATTTTTAGTAGACGGTTAAAATAACTGGCATAACATGCTGAACATTTCTTGTGCCTGTAACAAATCAAAATTCTCCTGGTTTTCCTTTTATAGACAAAGCTATTTTTAGTTAGCAAGTCTGAGCTTAAGACAAGCACATACCAAAACGTACCAAACTTTAACAGAAATGCTCAGTTTTTTTCAGACCACAAGGTAGTAGTAACATAATCACAGAAACATTAGCAGTAGGTAAGTTAGTCAACGTCTAAAACAGGACACAGACGGAATGTTCCGTAATGAGTTCAAATCATAAAAAAGGGAACACAGCTTTTCTAAAGGAACGTTACCACCAAATGGAAAAAAAGACACAACCCTGTCAACTGCATCTGATGAATAGGTGACTGAGAAAAAAACAAAAGAATAGAAAAAAACCCAAACAAATCTACAATGTGCACTCAAAGAGCACTTTTTTTTTCATAAGGACTAGATCAAAGAATTAGTCATTTTTGGTATTACCATTATTATTATTCTTAAGTAACCTAGTTACAAAGCACTCAGCATAGAGCTGAAAGAGAAGAGAAAAAATCCAGTGCATATGCTCATCTCCACAGTTCTGTCTTTTCCCTCCTGTTTGAGTGAGGGCCACAACAGCTACATGTCTAACACAGCACCTGCCTGCATACATGAGCTTAACACAGGAGGCAGGAAAACGCTATAGCATTTCACACATCTGCACTGAACACACTCAAACCACAGTCACAATGCTGTCTGTGCAAAACGAGATGAATGCTTTTATCTTTCAATATTCTGCTGAGTATTTTTATGGAGTAATAATTACTCAATGATGTGGTAATTATCAAACGACATATTAATATATATTAATATTGTACACCTTCATTGATTCATTCATTTATTCATCCATCTATCCACCCATTCATTCATTCATTCCTTCATTCATTCACTCCTTCATTCATGGATCAGTTGTAAAGTCACAGAAGGCCGCAGTTATGGAGCAGAAAACATCAGATTTTATTGGCTTGATGACATGGCTTTGAGCTCTTGAGGAAGTTGATGGACACTGGTGGTTTTTTTTTCTAATAAGTTAGTGTATATAATTAACATAAAGATAAATGTACAATATCAGTGGGGCTGTGTTTGAAACGGTGTAGACAGATGGTGGACATGCAGTCAGCATTCAAACGGGAGATGTCCAAAGGACAGAGAAGAACATGTACTGGAATCCAAGATGACTGTAATAAATACAATGTACAGTTGTACAAAAAAATCCTTAACATCTCAACACCTGTCACCCATTCACCTTACAGCAAAGTATTCACAAATGATTTCACTTTCAAAAACGTGGCCATGGAATCTATGAAACAGAATCACTTTATAGCCCTAGTTCCAGCTTTCACTGGCATACCTAGGATCAAACTCTGAGGGGACCTTGCATAAGCTGCGCTATGCCAGTTTTAAGGTAACATTCTGCCAGTGCTCGTTCAGTCCAATGACACCTCTTTCTCTCTCTTCCTCCTTTCTCA
Source organism: Chanos chanos (assembly GCF_902362185.1). Lineage (NCBI taxonomy): Eukaryota > Metazoa > Chordata > Actinopteri > Gonorynchiformes > Chanidae > Chanos > Chanos chanos. The sequence goes on from NC_044496.1 coordinate 34,482,889, forward strand.
GCTCAGGTGAGCAGCATGCGCTGTGGTTGCTCCAGGTTGGCGCGGAACTTGTCCAGAAAGCGCGATGCCAGCTCGTCGTCCACCAGCCGTCCGTCGCTGGACAGCGTGACCGTCATGAGATGCTGCGTGCTGAGGCTGGGCCCTGCCCCTTCTTGCGCGTCTGGAGAGAGGCGGAGTTCGGCGCGGGACACTCCCACGGCCAGGATACAGGCCTGAGGAGGGTTAATGACCGCACTGAAGCCACTAATACCAAACATCCCAAGGTTAGAAATACTGCCCAGAGAAAACACAGAGAGAAAACAAAACGGACACAATATCGTTAGATCAAACAGCCACAGGGGACACAAGAGGGGAAAAAAAAATACATTCATTTATAACATTTATGTATTTGCTTAGTTTTTACAGAGTATTGTACAAATAAAGCTGCTGATTTGATTGGAGAACAGCAGTCCAGTCCAGCTGCAGGTGCCCAAACAGTATCTTAGACTGAAGATAAAAAACAGATTTTACAGGCCGTCTGTGCCTACAAGACACTACGGAGCAGTCTCCTGTCTGGCTCAGCAGAGGAGCCAAACAAAAGAAGAGAGCTGTGACATACTACCACAGACTGCATGTCTTACTGTTGGGATTTCTCTCTCTTCTGTAACACAGAAAACCCATCTATTCCTAAATGACCTCATTAAGTTGAGTCTAAATATAACCACCTTATGGCAGGCTAATAAAATGGATGAAATAGTTGGTCATTATTTAAGCTTCCTGTTGGTCAGTTACAGCCATGAGCGAGGTGAATAATTCATGCCGTCAGCGCTTCATGTGTGCATGTGTGAGAGTATAATATCTGTTTCCGGTGTGTAGTCTCATTTTCTCTGACAGAATGACTCTTTATGACACTTGTAACTAACTCTATTGAGCAGGCAGTGACAGCAGCTGGTGGTAATTTGTGACAAGAAAAAAAATAGATTTCTCATTAATGACACCGATAGACAGTGGAAAATTTGGTTTGAGATCAGATTCTGTACTAAAGAATGGGATACAAGTGTGTCTGTGTGTTTGCCTGTGTGTGTGTGTATAGTGTGTGTATGTGGTGTGCATGTGTGTGTGTATGTGGTGTGTATGCATTGTACCTGAAAGAGCCCCCCTGGTACTCCTCCGGAAGCAGCTTCCCTTCCCGAGCTTTCTGAGCCAACACCTGACAGAGAAAGAGCCAGAGAGACGGAGAGAGAGAGAAAGAGAGAAGCTAGTGAGAAAGTGTGTGTCTGTGGTGCTTAATCAGCCACACACACACAGACACACACAGACACACACACACACACACACACACAGACACACACTCACTCACTCACCTTCAGACACATTAACACACACTGTCTGTAAGACAAGCTAACCAACTAGAGGAGTTCTCCAGTTGCTTGTCCTGCTGACCGGTACTGAACCTGGCCGGTCTGAAAAGTAGACCAGTGTTCTTCTCATTCTCTGCTGAACCAATCTAACATTCCCATGCTAAAAAAAACATACAGTGGAGGAGGCAGGTGAGCACACCTCTCCCTGTTAACCTGGCTCAGTGTAGTAAGAAAGGGCAGGACAAGTCCATGGTGACCCTGCTCTGGCAGACTGTGGACATTCCTCTTATCAGGGAGACCAGTTTGCCTTTTCAGTACAGCATTGGAAACCACACTGAGAACAAACAGTGCTTGCTAATGAAAAATCACTACAACACACACAACTCCTTATGTCTCTTCATTAACGCCCATAAGGAGCACAGTGTTAAAGCTGGAGAAAAACAGTTTATCTAATGAAAACAAAATCAACAATAACAGTAGTGCAGTGTTTCTAAAGCCATATCTTTAAAAGCATGTTAGGAAAATGGCCTGACATGACCAGTTCAATACAATGTGTCAATCTAATAAGCTCTGGTTTCTTCATCAGTATATTCTGCTACGAGGGGAAAAAAGACAGGAGACTTCTCCAGCCAATCAATTGCTTCAGTCAACGGGCTCTCTGGTAACAGAGCAATCGTTTCCATCACCACTCCAGAGGAACTGAAACCATGGCAACAGCCGATCTGGCCAGCTCTCTGACCTGTTTCACATGAGAATCAAACACACTGCTCTTCTGATGCTAAAGAGTTAAATGTACCCGGGGTGCAAAGGCTTTGCACCGAAACCGAAATCCGGGGAGGGCTTTACAGTCTTCAGTTCGGTTCAAGGTACATGTGCAGCGAAACGTGAATTTTTTTAAGCTATTATAAGTGAAGCATTTCTTTCTTAAAAAAACCAAACAAACATATTTTTTAAAACATTAACCATGTTAAATAAATGTGATGACCCAGCCCATAAATAATATTTATAATTTATATTGGAATGTATGAATCCATATCAACAGTTAAAGTAGATTTAGGGTGTGTTCACAGTTGTAGTTTGCTTCCCTTGGTCTGGACCAATGCAAAAAAAAACAAAAAAAAAAAAACGATGCAATGTTGCATTTTAGTCCTAGTTCGCCTAGGATTCACACTGACATTTACCATCAAACCCAAGGTTGTGAACAAAAGCACAAAAAAGTTGGTTAGGTCTAGACAGAATGCTGCAAGGTCTCTTCTGCTTACCCTTGCCTCCCAGGTCACCTGCTGGGTCACCATTCCTGTGTGCTCTAGGCATCCAAGTACTCCCGAGACTCTGCATTGAGGTATCTATGTATGCATTCTTCAGGGATCCGAGTTCTTGTCCCAGCTGGCTGATATGGTTTAAAAAAAAATCCTTACTCTGACCAAACAGATCTGACGACAATAACTGTCACAAAACTGTGACAATAAAAGAGGAGGAAGAAGACCTGATGCCATTGAGATCATGATGTACTGCAATGATGGCATGCCTGCACTTGTGGTTTTTATTTCTCTCCTCTGCTACTTAAACAAATTAAGAGCTCTCAAAGAGATGAGAGAACACATGCATAAGTCGTAACAGCGAATGAAGTTCATCTGCTGTAAATACCAGAGAATGTATAATCGATGCAGACGATGTATCCAACGCCAATAATGGGACATAATGGGCAAGATAGCTGCTATTACCAGAAGAACTAGATATGTCTGTCTAGTCAGTCTTTTCAATGTATAGAAGAAAGTCCAGAAAGCCCAGTCGGCCTGTCTGACCACTAGGCACATATTCTTGGGATTTAGTTCAAGTTTTCTGCTGTTCGTGTAAATAGCAGTAGCCTGCCATCTTACTTTATCTGCCTGATCTAATGAAGGCAGGCTAGTTAACAGCTTTAGCATTTTTTTTTCTTCCTAATAATGTCTTGATATGTTCATCTGACCAAATGTTAATGAGGCATTTCACCGCTCTTTCAGTCCATGTTTGCACTCTAGTCAACTTTCCACGGTTTGTGTCATGGTTGTTTGACCATGTCAACATCTGTTCTGTACACTCAAAATCTCGCGGGCTTTAGCATCACATCCTGCGATTGCTTCATGTTGTGTTTACACCACAAACAAACCGGACCAGACTTCGTCAGGAGGCAGACTGACGTCGACCATCTGAAGTGGTCTCAGCGTGGTTATTTGGTGCACAGACAGGTCCCAATGACGACGTTCATACTTGTCCAAACAAACCGCACTAACAAAGCGATCACACCAGGGTTTGGCTGAATCAGACCAAACAGACCAAGTAAGAACATGTCCCTAAATCTCAAGGCTTCTGTAAGTGGAAACCTGTTTTTACTTATGTGGAAGTAGCTGTGCAGTGACCTAAAAAAGTCAGAACAGTCAGTCATCACTTTGCAGTCATCTTGCGTGTCTTTTTCTGCTGAAATGGCACGATCTGGTGACAGTCACAAAACTGAGGATCCACATGCTTCATTCAATCAGTGTCAGTCAGTGTGGCAAAACTTTGGTTTTGCAATCATTTATGAAAATGGAAATCTTGCAGTAATATTCTTTTCATTTCCTCAGTCGCAAAACTGAGGCCCCACATGCTTCAATCAAATCATCAGTGTGGCAGAACTTTGGTTCTGCAGTCATTTATGAAAACGGAAATCTTGCAGTCATTTTCTTGATGAAGAACCTTAAAAGACACTGATGTTTATATTTCTTTCACTCATTGTCACAGAGAAGAACTCTCGCTACAGTTTAGTTTTCTCATACTCGTTTTCTAAAAGGACCTTAAAAAAAGGAGACTGAAGATCAGTTTTCTTTCATTCTTGTTTTTCGAAGAGCTGTTTGCATTGAATTTATTCCCTTTATTTTAAATTTGCATGCGTTTGAACTAAAAAGAAGAGAAACTTCAGTTCTGAGTTGCTTCAATTTTCTTTCGACTCAAACCATTCAAAACTACAAATTGAACCCAGTAAGCGAGGTACAAATGGAACCGTAAATAAGGTGAACAGTTACACCCCTACAGTTCATCCATCAGGATTCTGCATTATTGGGAGAGCAGTCTAGAATTCTAGTGTTCACTCTCTTGTGACTGACAGAATGAAAATCAACCTGTTTCACCAGAGGACGATCAAACTCCCTGTTCATGTTTCTGGATGTCTTCAGAGGCATGTGGATGTTTGGATATTCCTGTCTTGGTATGTCTTGTAGCATGTCAGCCAAAAAAAACCATATATTTTTTCCCCAGAACCTTCTGGACACAGTGAGAAACTATCGGTCTGGTTCACTTTAGTTTTCAGAGTTTGAGAAAGGCCTGGTCATTACAATCAGTTGTGCAGTGTGCATGCGTGCGTGTGTGTGTGTAGTGTATTAAGGCTCAATCAGTATAGTTACTTCAGGGCCAATAACGATTATTAGTAATTAAGGGGACTGATGACCAATAATTGTGGCCGATATTAAAATGCATTAAGTATGAAAATTTTAGTGTGAAAATTTACATGTGGTGTAACCTAAACCCCAAAGCTTCCTTTAAATGACCATACGTTCAATGAAATACTTAGAGAAACACAGAACATTATATTTAAAATGGCAACAGAGGCAGCGGAATTGGTGAGAGCTATGAGGCAAGGGGCAGGGACAAGCAGTCTTTTCTCCCAGTGTTCACTTTGACGGCAGAGTGGCAGCAAACCAGACAAAGGGATATCGAGTCAGAGTGACTCTGATTGGTAAACGGAGTCAGGTCGTTTAATGAAAAGAACGCTCACAGCGGTGAGTTTGAGCCAGAAACCGCGGTGAGAGTAGGGAATGGTCAAGTATTTGTGAGGCGCAAGAGAGAGCACACACAAACTTACATTACCGAGTTGTGCAACTTCACTATACTCCTTTTGCCAACTACCAAATGAGCCCTATAACTTTACCATGCTCTTCTTATGTTTGCACTGGGTGAAGAGGGAAAATACCCCTCCAAGCTTCTGTTTCTTGCACCTCTCCCACGGTCACGAGGAAGAGTGCTGATTGGCTTGTAGATAAGCATATCAGTCAAAACGACAATTATGATGATCAGAAAAATGACAAATGTCGATTCTGATTATCAGACAGAACGATAATCACTTGACCCCTTGTATATGTGTGAGTGAGTGTATGCATGCATGTGTGTGTATATATATATATATATATATATATATATATATATATATATATATATATATATATATATGTGTGTGTGTGTGTGTGTGTGTGTGTGTGTGTGTGTGTGTATGTGTATATATATATATATATTAGGGGTGTAACGATACGCCAATGTCATGGTTGAGTACATACCTCGGTTTTGAAATTACGGTTCAGTATGGTTTCGGTACAGTGACAAAAGACATACAAAACATGAAATTTCCTTTCATATAATAAAAATTTACTTGTAAATGTATAAACTTGCACAAACTTGTAAACAAAGGCAAAATGCCCACAATATCCAGTTTGCTCTCCACTCTGTTTTTTCCTTGTACTGGTAATATTCACATTTGGATGATGCCATTTCAAATGAGTAGTCATCGATATTCACATTTGGATGATGCCATCTCAAATGAGATCATTCTCGACGTACTGCCAGCAACATACCCTATTTCAGTTTAATAATGCCGGCACACTGCCTTCGCCTCATCCACTAGTCTTTGCCCATTGCTACTGTAGCTCACTGGAAAACCGAAACGTTCACAAACAGAGGACCTAAAGGATACGGGAGGGTCCTGAAGCTCTGGCTTTGCGGTCGCCATACTTACGAGGTTTCGTCATTGAACATGTACTAATTCAGTTGCTAAGTTACGGCTCCGTTATGGAATCGGAGAGGAAATTGAGTTTTTAATTTTAGTTTTGCATACAGAAATGAGAGGGCACACTGTATCTTGTCAAGTATCACTTTATTCGCTGACGTTTCAGTCGACTGACCATCAGAGCATAAAAAAAATCTATGCACGTAACTAGACTACAGCTAGACTATATCCCCTCGGGTCACAACGCGCACTGAACTGAACACCCTATGTGTACCGTTACACCCTTAACACAGAATATACAGCTTGACGTAACTTTAAATAGAATAATAATTTCATGATTTACATGTATTTTAGTGTTAGCTGTGAAATGAAAAATGAGTTTTGTTACATTACTAATGTAATGAGAGCTCAACAGGCTGCACCTGCAGTGGTTTGGCAGCGAGTTGGGGTGGGGGGGGGTGGAGGGGACGGGGGATCACGGACATGAGACCTTGGACATTTGTGTCGTGGTTTCGGTCTTGGTTTCAGAACCGTTACACACACACACACACACACATATGTATGTATGTGTATGTGTGCGTGTGTGAGTCTGCACTGCAGCGCTGAATTAGTTTATGTTAATAAATTTAAAAAATAAATAAATAAATAATATGTTTATAACCCACATTAAATGTAATTCTAGTCATTTGCAATGTAAAGCTAACCTTAGCTTAGGCAAATCCTGCACACAGAGGCCTCTTGTTTCAAAATAACCAATGCTGTGAGCTGAGAGTGAGGCCCAGGCCACAGCACAGTGTCTAGGAAAGATGTCATTTTATTTGGTTAGACTGTGATAAGAGCCTCCGAAAAGGAGAAGAGAAACATAAACTGACACTCATACTATCTCTGTGTTGGCCTGACCACAGCCCACTGATAACCAACTGTCATAACACACTCAACCCTCCGTTTAACCGACCAAACACGGGGGTTAAAAAAAGCATCCAATATATGTTCAAATTAGAGGTTTAACAGTTCACTCTATTCACAGTTTGAATCACTGTTTTTGGACCATGGTTCAGTTTGCATCATGGTTTGGGTTGAAAGAAAACTGTACTAACTCCAAACTGGAGTATTTTTTCCTTTTAAACATGTACAACTTTAATACAAAAGCACAAATTTAATACCAACAGCAACAAAGCTCTTCAGAAAATGAGAATGAAAGAAAATGAATCCCTGAGACCATTTCTTGTAAGGCACTTCTTTCAGAAAATGAGCGAAAACAAAACTGGAAAATGACAGCAAGATTTCCATTGTGTAAATGACTGCGAAACATTGGTGCTGCCATACAGATCTTTTGAATGAGGGTGGAGGAGAGCTCTGACACTGTCACGCAAACACACCATTTCAGCCGAAAAAGACACCTGACGACTGACTGACGGCTCTGACCTTTTCCAGATCAATGCACTGCTACTTTGGTCTAAGACAATGCAAGTCTCCACTTCGAGAAGCCTAGAGATTAGATTGAATGTCTTTGCTCACGTGGATTCATATATTCCAATATTATTTATGTACCATAAATATGACACCATGTATTTTGTTGTTATGAAATGGTTACTCTGTCTACATTGTCATTAAAGCCGTTATAATCATTCGCTCACTTCAAGCATATGCGCACCACATGATAAACAGGGTGCATAGGCCTATGTGTTCTCACAGTGAGAAATGAAAATGAAGAGCTGTATCATTATTCTTAATGGTCACAAGCACAAACAGAGTGGAATGTTCTTCTATACTAGAAAAGTGTATTCTCTGTGATTTGGCATCAAGAAAAACAACAAACTTACAGAAGCTGAAGTGAAAAACCTGTGATTCACTGTACATGTGCCGTGAACCAAACCATAGTTTTGGTCTCAGTACAAAACTGTTGCACCCCTAGTTCAAACCCAGCACACACACACCCACAGATGCAGGAGCCAAATATACACACAAGTCTTCACACTGAATCTGTAAACATAAATTAACCAATTAGACTTAACTGAATGAGGTTAGGTAACCTACATGCACTAAACAATTAGAGAACCCTGGCCCAGGTCCAAAGACTCTGGAGGAAGCCCGTGGATCCAGTAAATGACTGTGAAATAAAAATACGACTTCCTCGTCAATTAAAGTATGTCCTTAAGCACAGCACCACTCTGATGGCTAGAATTACAACATGACTGCAAAATTAACTTAATTAATCAGGAATTAATCACTTCCTATAGCACATTAGGCTCACTATAAAACATTTGTGGTTCTTTTGTTTTAGTGCTAATTTGAGCACCATGGGATGTCACCACGGAGACGGTTACCTTGGCGCTGGCCGATATCTCCTTAACACCTTTGTTTGCAGCGTCTTTGATTATAGGGGTGATGAGCCCTTTGTCCGTTGCCACGGCAACGGAGATATCGATGGAGTCCAGAGGTTTAGGTCCCTCTCCTGACCAGGTCACGTTGACCTCCGGCAGCTCCTGCAAGGGAGGTCCCAGACAGCAGAGTGAGTAACTCCTGGTTTCCCTGTTACACTGACCAGAATGGGTCAACTGGTTCCCTGCTACACTGACCAGAACGGGTTAACTGGTTTCCTATTACACAGCCCAGAATAGACAGCCATGGGTCAGGGATTTGGCTCCTTGATTACATGGCCTATGCTCAGGTGAAAAGGAAGGTACAGAAGAATAAGATGAAGTGAGCAGCAAGAGGAAAAGAGAAGCAAGGGAGAAATGGTGGTGCTATGGGTAACCGCCCCTTTGGCCACGTCTGTAGCGATTTCTCCTCACATGCTGCAGAATTGTACTAAAACTGATCCACATCCACAAAACCACTTTAGGCTGAGGCATAAAAAACAAGGTAAAATATGTGGTAGAGAGCCAGACTGTGTTACTGTGGTAACATACGACTCCATTGCTAAAGTACACAAATAACCACAACTAGGACATAGCCTCTCAGACTAGCACTTTATGACTTTATGTCCATTTCAGCGTGATGATAAAGACAGCTGAAGAGTCCAGGTGTTACGACAATTTACATCTCTTAAGAAAAAAGAACTCCTGAAGTGGTGTTTCAAATGCTGGTCCATTTATTCAAACTCATTTCCTGCTAATTTCCTCTGTAATCTCTGAGAGCGGGGCGGGGGGGGGGGGGGGGGGGGGCTCTATTTATAGATCTGTTACAGAACAGGTACAAGGTCTGAGTTTTAGAATTGGTCAGGGCATAGGAGACCCCCACCCACCACACATACTGACACACATGCTCTGACACACCCTGAGGGGGAGGGGTGAAAGAGTGAGAGAATATGAAACCAAGAAATGGAATAGGACAGACAATGTCTGAGGGCACGACCACAGGGAAAGGGGGAAGAGAAGTGCAGAAGGGAGAGACGTGAGGTCGGGTGGGGGCCGGGGGGACGGTTTCTAACCTTACACTGCCTTTCACAATCTGCTTCGGGCCTGACTGCCCACTGACTCCCTTCACCTTCCATTTATCAACATCATAATCAGCTCCGAGCTACTCCAAGCAATTACACATCTCCATAATCAATATCACAATCAATTATCAGTCAGTCTGTTCCTCTCTCTCTCTCTGCTTACTTTGTACTAAAACACCTGACCTAGAACCCCTGCTGCACTTTCTCACTGAACAACAGGACAATTATTGGACCAGGTTGGTCATTCTGAAAGCACAGGAGCAGATACAGATGCGAAAGACTGGATGTGGGAAAGAGAAACACAGGGAGAGATGAATTAGATGGTTACTCACTTTTAGAGTGACTGCGGCCGCTTTAATGATGAAATCATTGACGGACACCTTGATCTCCTCTGAAAAGAATTTAAAGAAAAAAAGATACGTTTTTTCACCATGCTTAATCTGTTAGTCTAATCCACTGAAGTGATCATACTGTAGCCAAAGTAAAGTTAATTACACAGTCAGTGATATTAGCTGCATCTATCCAAAGCAAGAAACATTCAGTGGAAAAATGCTGCTCGCCATTTCGTTCATTAGGTCACAACCTACACAGTCAGAAACAACTCCATCACTTTCATCTCAGTTTGATCAGGGAGTTTTCAACTCCTGTAGCTATATCTGTAGCTCTATGTCTCCTGGAATGGAAAACATGCAGATCGTCGGTATACTGCGTCTATGAATGTTTCTACATTACACACACCGTCACAGGAGTTTATATATGCACAGATCACTGATATAATAAAGAGTTAGCCCATTCATTATCAATAGTGAGTCAAAAAAATACCCAGCTGTTACCACTTATATGCGAGAAATAAGTTGTTTCATTTAACGAGACATTGCTGGACACTGTAAATGGAACATCTTTTGGGACATCAGTAAAATCGGTTACTGTCGGGTGGGACACCTGTTTCTGTTGAGGAGGGGTGAACTGGAATGGACTGGACCTCTTCCACCGACTAGTCAAACATAAAGCATGCTAACAGAGGCCTGTTAGCATGCATCAGAATAGAGTGTGTGTGGGTGTGTGAGTGACTGTGTATTTGTGTGTTCATAAACAACTGAGAAGAAAAGAAAAATAAGGAAATGAAACTTCTCATTGGCTGCACTGAGATGTCAGTCATAAATCTCAATGTCCTACTATGGATTTTGGCTGTGACAAAAAATGAATGTGTGGATGGAGCCAATGTATTCCACTCAATCAGTCTGTGCAGAATGCATTTATACAGCTCTGTTACCCAGAGGCCATACAATGGGAAATACAGAAACACAATTTATGTACAAATCAGAGCTCACTGGCATGCACTCATGTGTGCGACAGCACACTTACGAGTTTACACATGGGTAAAAACACATCAGCAGGAGAGAACTGAGATTGTCATTGCTTAGAGGGGGAGTTAATTCACAGGAAAGCGGAGTGACAACGTCAGACTGACAATGTTCACACCAGCTTGGCTTGGATGTTGAGCTTCCTCTGTGTACGCAGCAACACTCAGAGAACGAGCGCTCTACCTCAATGATTTCCAAACAGCTCTTACGTAACACGACGCACCTGGTAACGGCTGTAGTGAGAGAGGTGTGGCCCTAACACTCAGCACTTCAAAGACTTTTGTGTGAATCTGTCACTGCATCTCAGCTAAGAGCCCTGCCCATACAGGAAAACCCCTTGCCTTGTTCAGCCGAAGACACTCACTTATCTCACACACTGAAACCCACTGAAGCAGACAGTCTCCACTCCACCACTTTAATCTGATCGTTTGGGCAAAACCCATAGCCCCGTTATTACTTTAATGGAAAACAAGTCCCTACACTCTCTGAAAAAACGCCTTCAGTAAATGTTGCTGTGAGTAGATGTGGACTTTAGTTCACTCCATATATTTTTCTCACAAACAAGACTTTTCTATATAGTGCATAGGGGGCCCTCAGGGTGGTGTTGAGTTAGTGTACAGCAGTAACCTCTCTGCATGCAGGCGTACAGTGTGTTCCTCTTCCACGGACTGTGGTAATAAGTCAACATGCTGGGAACAGGCTCTGAGTTCAGATTAACACCATGAAGAACCATGAGAAGTGCTGAAGATATAATTCACATCTCAGTTTCACATATACCACTCAGGACGATGATGAGGATGATGATTATGATGATGAACAAAACACTCTGCAAAAACTGGATTGAAGTGTTTAATAGCTTTATAGAGCTGTGACCACACTAAAATTAATAAATAAATAAAATTCTAATGTCTTACTTGAGGAAAAATGTATGTAGCTAGCTATTTTGTTGCATGTCAAAGAAAAACAGAGTTAGATTTAGAGTTAGCTATTTTCAGTTATATGTGAAAATTTACTTTGTTTTGTTTATCATCACATTACACCTTGCTAACAGAACATCTTTTTGGAAATCGCCATCAGTTGCTTTCACCCACGAGACCCATTTCTGTTGTGGGCGGGGCAAACTGGACAGAACTTCTTCCACAAATTCATCAAAAAGTCTAAATCACCAGTTTCCTCAGTAGAGCTCAATCCTGTGTTCTCCAAGTCATATCAAAACCCAGAGACAGGTATGAGTTAACCAGAGACAGGGATGAGTTAACTAGAGACAGGGATGAGTTAACCAGAGACGGGGATGAGTCAAGCAGAGATGGGGATGAGTTAACCAGAGACGGGGATGAGTTAACCAGAGACGGGGATGAGTTAACCAGAGACAGGGATGAGTTAACCAGAGACGGGGATGAGTTAACCAGAGACGGGGATGAGTTAACCAGAGACAGGGATGAGTCAAGCAGAGACGGGGATGAGTTAACCAGAGACGGGGATGAGTTAACCAGAGACAGGGATGAGTTAACCAGAGACAGGGATGAGTTAACCAGAGCCGGGGATGAGTTAACCAGAGACGGGGATGAGTCAAGCAGAGACGGGGATGAGTTAACCAGAGCCGGGGATGAGTTAACCAGAGACAGGGATGAGTTAACCAGAGACAGGGATGAGTTAACCAGAGACGGGGATGAGTCAACCAGAGACGGGGATGAGTCAAGCAGAGATGGGGATGAGTCAAGCAGAGACGGGGATGAGTCAAGCAGAGACGGGGATGAGTTAACCAGAGCCGGGGATGAATTAAGCAGAGTGCCGGTGAAAAGCCAGGTCCGTGTGGCAGAGCCTGCTGGGGGTGTGGTGTGGTGTTTACTCTCTCACCTTTGGCCAGCTGTTTGCGTAGCTGTATGACGGCGCCCATGTCACAGTCGACTGAGGCATAGGCATGGGGGATGGTGGTTTTGGACTGCGTGAGCCTTTGGGCGATGACCCGGCGGACGTTGGTGGCTGGGATCTCGGTGAAGGTGCCCTGTGAGGACAGAGAGAGAGAGATCCAAAGCTCAGATTGCTCTTACTGGTATTCTCTGTCCATCAATGCCTCCCCCAAAGAGCTAGTACTACCCCACAGGAACCAGGGATCTGACACCCTGACAACCATCCAGTCAATCAGTCAATCAATCAATCAATCAATCAGTCAGTCACTCGCTCACTCAAGCCCAGGGCTGGATCTGTTTCACAGGGACAAGCAAAGACAGCCTAAATGACATTCTGTCCCAGACATGGACTGCTGGAGTAGCTGCCTTGCTGTAATAAATGAAAAGAAAATGAAAGCTAGTCTGCTGATAGATGCAGTTACATAATTATAGCGGCACTTCTTACAGTCAATGAGCAATTGACATACTACAGACAATACCCTGATGGTTACTTTTCTTTCTTTCGTGCCTTGACAAATTTCACAAAAGGCATTCACAGGCATTTAGCTGCACTTCTGTTATATTTTGCTTTTGGAAGTCTACACTCCTGTAGAAGTAAGCATTTTCCTCATTAGCTGAACGTTTAGGAAGCGTCAGCTGTTGTTAGTACAGGCTCAAGTAAGGACAGAACAGCAGCACTGAGGCGGCCAATCTCACACAGGCAGGGCATGCTATGTTCCTGAGAGTCAGGGCATGTGTTCGCTGAAGAAAAATCACAAAGCACTATCTCTTTGTACTGTATAAATAAGGAGTGTGAAGTGAGAGAGGGCAAAGAGGAAAAGAAAGAGAGAACTGGTTGAAGTGGCTGAGTTCAGAATCGCACGCTCAAATTTGAAATGCTGAAATCACTGAGGCAGGAGGAATATGTTTGCACAATATTATATATTTCTGTACTTGCAGTTCAGAGATATGGAGAAGGTTCTTACAGCATTCAAAGGCTAAGGCTAAGACACACCATTCTAGAACCATCTGTGAGAGAAACTACCTGATAAAGATAACCTAAGCGTTTCAACAGCACAGCTGCTGCTGAGGTTTCTGTGGTAACGCTGATGTGAAGGAGTGCGTTTCTAAGGAGGAGTTCACACGACCACACTCTTGCAGCACTTAACCACTCTTAGGGTTGAGAGAAACCAGCAGACACAGGGTAAACAAAGGTCTGCCAATAGAACGAACATAGACATCTACAACTGTTCCCAAAAGATAGATAGAAAGGAAAGAAAGAAAGAAAGAAAGAAAGAAAGAAAGAAAGAAAGAAAGAAAGAAAGAAAGAAAGATTGCGTTAGTGAAAACATTATGAGGAAGTTATTCTGTGTGTGTCAGCTCAATGGGGAAAAAAAAAAAACCCTCCTGATTCATATTTAAAGTGCTGCTTTTTAACAGTGTGTTCACATGAAACTCAACCTTCTCTCAGTGTACTCCAGCAAAAACCTACTCCATTCACTGGAACACAAGGCCCCTGAGAGAAAGCACAGCACTGTGGGAAACACGTGATGACAGAGATTAAAAATGAAAGGAAGAGGATAGATGAAGAGAGGACAGGGGAAGAGGTCACAGAGGTTTGGCCTAGAGTGCTGTGTGAGTTCAGACCTTTAGGGAAAGTTGTCTGATCCAATCTGAAAAACCGACCAGAGAGAGAGAGAGAGAGAGAGAGAGAGAGAGAGAGAGAGAGAGAGGTCCACTACACCTCTCCCTCCACTGCCTGGCCACCACTTTGGACTGTATAATTTTGTTTCTCAGTGCAGAGTCTTGATTTTTGAGATTTACAGTACAGGTGAAATCCTGTGATACTGTTCCATCACTCAGGGGGTAACGCTTACTGGAGCTCCGGGTTTTCCTGGTGTGGACACTGGGGGGTAGGCGGGTCGTCCGGACACGGGCGCGGTGGCAGAGGGCGTGGACGGGGCCACAGCAGGGGCGGGAGCAGGGGCAGGTGTTTCCACGACAGCGGCTGGTTTGCCAGGACCCTTTTTGTTCAGCAGGTTTAGCGCGTCTCTGTGAAGAGAGAAGAGTGTGTCAGTGCAGAGGAAAGATCTGAATACCAGAACAGAAATGATCCGAACCTCTGTCAAGAAAACAAAAACAACTCCACAGAGACAGAGACACGTCAGGCCGTTCTGTTGCACGTGCAAGAGAGAGAGATCGCATCAGTTAACTTTTCTAATGACCCGCTTTTAGTGCCAAACAGTCTCGACAGACAATACATGTGCCTAATAGCCACACACGCACACACACGCACACACGCTCTCAGATACAAGCACACTCACATACATACACACGCACACACACACTCTCAGATACAAGCACACTCACATACATACACTCTCTCACACACACACACGCACACACACGCTCTCAGATACAAGCACACTCACATACATACACTCTCTCACACACACACGCTCTCAGATACAAGCGCACTCACATACATACACTCTCTCTCACACACACACACACACACACACACACACACACACACACACACACACACAGTCCAAAACATGTCTAATAAAGTGAGAAGCTGGAGTTATTGTGAGTCTAATGAACTCAGGTACATTGTACTTTTTAATCCCAGTGCAAACACTCCGCTGGGTCTGCTCTGCGTGTGCGTGTGTGTGTGTGTGTGTGTGTGCGCGCGCGTGCGTGTATGTGTCTTTACACATGTGCATGACTGGGGCTATTGATATGATGCTGTTCAGAGGGGGAAAAAAAGGAAAAGAAGAAACCTCAGCCATATGAACCCGAGTGCACTGGCCGTTTGGACCTCTCCCTCCCTCCTTGCTGAAACAGGGAAGAAAACAGGCTCTGTAGCCAAGGCCCCAAATGAAGAATGTAAATACTGTCGACATTAGAGAGACACATTTGTAAAAGTCTGGGCAAATGAAAGTATAATCCAGTTACATAACCATATAAACAAGCAAGCGAATACCTTTCGTCTGATTATGGAAACATGTTTTTCTCAAAGTTTTAAATATGAACGCAAGACATGGAAAAAGTCGTCCTGACACTGCAAACATTTTTAGACCTTTTCAGTGTTTAAAAGCACTGTGTTAAACCCTGCTCTAAGTGAGGGCTTAATGCCTCTTACCTCATACTACACACACACACACACACACACACACATATACACACATCCACACACACTCACTCACTCACAGAGACGGACACTTCACACTAAACTCACACACATGCACACACAAGCACTTCACATTAAATACAAACACACACACACATGCACACACACACACACCATACACTAAATACACACACACACACCTGGTCAGAATTATTGCCCTGAATTGTAAATACAACATATCTTCAGAAATAAATACAAATGAAGCAATTTTGCATAATCAGAATATTTAATAAAATGTCCAAAATTATTGGAATTTAAATTAGTTCCTCAAACAAAATAAAAAACAAATAAGAATCACCCATGTTTATTTTTCAGTGTTCACATGACCTGGATTAACCAATGAATGATGGTTTTACTGCATAAAAAGGGGCTGATTGTTTCCAGTTTCTTTATCACAAGACAAGAGTGCTGTTTGAGAGCGTCAGAAACGCTATTATTTAAAAACAGAAATTCCAAAGGCTACAAAGCCATCGCCAAATTCCTGTTTCAACAGTTTGTAATGTTACCAAGAAGTTTCACCGTCATAAAACTGTTAAGACGCTTCCAGGACATGGCACTAAGAAGAAGCTCAATGAGAGAAGTCTGTGAAGGTTGGTGCGGATTGTGGAAAAAACACCACACAAGACATCTAAAGAGCTTCAGGCTGACCTGGAGCTATCTGGAGTGGTGGTTTCAGCCCGTACCATACACTGCACACTAAACCAAGCAGGGCTCCATGGGCGAAGGCCAAGGAGGACACTGCTATTGAAAGAAAGGCACAAAAAGGCAAGACTAATGTTTGCAAAAACGTTTTTAGATAAGCCACAGTCTTTCTGGGATAATGTTCTATGGACAGATGAAACCAAAGTAGAGCTCTTTGGGAATGCAGTGCATCGGTTTGTTTACAGGCGATGAAACAAAGCCCAAAGAACACCCTTGCGACAGTAGCACTGCTGCGGGGCTGCTCTGGTGCCTCTGGTACTAGAGGCATTGAGTGTATCCAAGGAATCATGAAATCAAAAGATTACCAAGGCATTTTAGAGCGCAATATGTTACCCAGGGTCAGAAAACTAGGTTCGAGACGAAGGTCTTGGGTCTTTCAGCAGGACAATGACCCAAAGCACACATCTAACAGCTCAAAAGAATGGTTGAAAAGGAAAAGATGGACTGTTTTAAAACTGGCCAGCAATGAGTCCTGACCTAAATCCCATTGAAAACCTTTGGAGAGAGCTGAAATCTGCCATTGCTCAAAGGACTCCTGCAAACTTAAAGGAGCTTGAATGCATAGCAATGGAAGAGTGGCAGAAACTACCAGCAGACAGATGCAAGAAGCTTCTAGATGGCTACAAGAAATGTCAAAGGCTCTTCAACCAAATATTAGTGAAGGGTACCAATAATTGTGTCCCAGGTACATTTTGTGTTTGTATTTTTTACTTCACTATATGAAAGCATTTTTTGTTGTTGCTGTGGTTCAATAACTTTGGACATTTTATTACATATTCTGATTATACAAAATTGGTTCATCTGCATTTATTTCTGAAAATATTCCAAATTCTGTACTTCCAAATTCAGGGGTGCCAATAATTCTGGCCAGGACTTTACACACACAACACACTAAATACACACAGACACACACAGATATACACACACACACAAAACACTGTACATAAAATAATAGGGCCGCACGATTTGGTCACAAAAATCACATCGCAGTTAGACAAACATTTTGTGTTTTGAACTGCGACATGATAAACATCTTGGTTAGAATCTCATATGCTTGCTTAGTTGTCAAGACGAAAATCAGATAAAGAACTACACTGTAAAAGGGAAATCAGAAACATTTGTGTCAGCTCAACAAAAACTTTAAAGTAACTCAACTCCTCAAAGACAAATGGTTCAAATTGTTTAGAACCTTTCAACAAAGGATGTCTCACAGAACGTCACGCATGTAAAGTCACCAACAATTGTTTGTTAGTTCAGGTTGGCTTTTGTCTGTCTTGTTCCTTTTTTCCTTTCATACATAGATTCATCATAAAGCTGTAAGTTGTCGTGAAGTACTGGGTAATACCTGACGGGGTGTCCAGAAAACTAATGAACGAGTTGGCGGCAAAGAACTCCACGAAGTAACTGAATGCAGGTTCATTGATTTAAAATGATGATCAAACTTTTGACCCGATTTACGAGTGAGATGGACAGATATACACTTGCCAGCCAATCAGACACAAGTATTTTCCGTTGAAACTTTATATTATAAATATAATCTAGTTAATAGCAGCCTTTTGCGGTTTAGCAATTGCATGTGGACATATTGTGATTTCGATTTTAATTCGATTAATTGTGCAGCCCTATTAAATACACACACACACACACACAAACAACACACTGTGCAGAAAATGCACACCACACCAACATCTCACTGATACCCAGAGGAGTTGAGTTGTGTATGGTATGGACTCTGCACAGTGGGGAGGAGGAACTGGTCTCTTTCACAGACTGATATTAAAATAAAAAAAAAAAAATCACATACATATAAACACACAAACACATTATGCTGTTCATTCTGAAACCAAACAGTAGGCACACGCTGTGGTTCCTCATGATCCTCATGAAGAGGGTGTGAGGAGAGGCACTGAGCTGGAGTCAAAGTGGTGAAGTGACATCTGACCACCAGCTGAAATGCTAAGCCATATGACTCTAATATGGCTTCATTTCCTGCTTATCAGACAAGCAACGTGTCAATCACGGGTTCTGAAAGTCAGGTTAACACACACACGCACACGCCAGCACACCTCTGTGCAGGCACTCAGCTGTTAACTATGCTGCGGACTTGCTCATGCTAAATTCCGTATATTTTACTCCCTGAGGAAAAAGTGGTGTGAAACAAAACCAACAGGAGTGGTTAGCATACCTTAAGTACAGAAAGAGAGAGACTGAGCGAGAAAACTAGAAAACACTGACAGAGTGAGAGAGAAAGAGACAGAGAAAGGGAGAAAGACAGGGGGAGAGACAGAGAAAGGAAGAGAGAGAGAGAGAGAGAGAGGGGGAGGGAGGGAGAGAGAGAGAGGGAGAGAGAGAGAGAGAGAGAGGGAGAGAGAGGGAGAGAGAGAGAGAGGGAGGGAGGAAGAGAGTGAGTAGCGGCATTGATCCCTCTGATTATAACACACAGCATTGAGGACGTGTCCTCTCTGCTCCTCCACCATTAAACTTCAGACTCAGAGGCAAATCCCAGAGTCTAAGGGTAAAACATTAGGACCAGCGTGGCCAGTCAAAGAGAAAGCACTAATGACGGAGCTTCAGAGCAGCTGGGTCCTGTGGGTGGAGTCCTGTGTGGGTGCAGGCTTACAGACACCACCTCATCTCCCAATGCTCCCTGGCCACCAACCATTGGTCCAATACAACTGTCTGAATGACTATATCAAAGCCACACAACCAATGATAGGTGGATAACTGAAGGATTTCATCTGTTTATGGGGGCTGTGAGAAATGGATGACAGACTCTGAGCGGAAAAAAACCAAAAAAACATGACCAAACCTGAAGAGCCTTAAAAAGTACCCAGGAGAATGGCTGGTGGTACTACGTTGTGAAGCAGTACTGAACATGTGCTGAAATGGCTATCACAATGCATTGTTTTGAAAAAAGCAAAAGCTTTGAGAGTGAATTGTACTCTCTGACACACTGACACACAAGAGTCGCTGCCACTGACAGAAGCTGGAGAGAAAGGCTCTGTTTTTTAAAAGCAGCCTTTTACTCACCACCTTCACAACCCACAACACAGACACCTCAGACACGGAGGAGCTGACTGGAATATCAAACGGAAAATCTGTCACGCATAACTCACTGTCTGAGTCCAAGCCTCCTTCAGAGAGGGAGGGAGGGGGAGAGAGAGAGAGAGAGGGAGAGAGGGAGAGAGAGAGCAAGAGAGAGAGGGTGAGAGCAAGAGAGAGAGAGAGAGAGAGAGAGAGAGAGCCGGAGAGAGAGAGAGAAATCACATTTCAGCTAGGTTTATTTAGGACTGGTTCTTCTCAATTACTGTGAAAAGAGAACAGCTTTGATACACACACAAACTTTTACACACTTAGGACTGCGATGGTAGGTATTTCTCAGAAACACGCAACCAAAGCAAGAACATTACCGTATATACAGGCAAAAACAAAAGAAAAAGAAAAAAAAATGCCTTAGGCATACAACGTCGCAAATCAAATGAAGACACAGAAGAACTGGGAGGTTTACATAGTTAGGAAAACAAGAATTTGACTTTGATGAAATTAAATATGATTTAAAACCCTGGCAGAATCAGCTCTGAGCATTTCCTCTAAAATCATCTTTGATTTGCTTTCTGAGTCTCCAACCAGACAAGAGAGACCAGAAATTGCTAAGTGACTTGAATATGTTCTTTTGAGGAACGTATAAGACCGATACAAAACCCTCGTTCTCCACACAAAGAGCCATCTGTTTGGTGTGATCATCTATCACATAACATAACTCAACTGCTGGGTCTCTATCAAATATGAAAATCAAAGGAATAAAGGGCTGAATGTCACAGAGAACATACAGTGAAACATCTCATCATGTTTACCTAATACTACACAACGCAGCTGTGGAAACCCACCAAATAAGCTGTAATTGACTTAAGTTCAGGCCAATGTACACGTGTATGAGCGAGTCATGCGTGTTTGTATGTTCAGCTTTGAGGAAATCACACGACTCTCTGTACATTCTGTACCCATGTTCTAAAATACAGACACACATACATACACACGCACACACACACAAAAAAAAGGAGAGAGGGTGGAAAAAAACGGAAGCGCAACATAGTTGTCATTGTTATCAGCCTCTTGTGTTTGTCAAGGTCAAATGTGGAGTAAATTGACAGTTGATTAAGGCTGAGCTGATACAGCCCTCACCCACCATCCCCAAACCACGCCCCCAACCACCCGTACTTACTGTTCTTTAGGGAAGAGAACTTGACTGTTTCCTCACCCTGTACCACACACCACAAAAACACAAAAACAGGGGCCTCACTGTGTGTGTGTGTGTGTGTGTGTGTGTGTGTGTGTGCGCGTGTGTTTTTTCTACCCTTGTCTTTTACGCTAAGTGGACATTGGCTCTGCTTTGGACACCTCACGCCATGTTCAAATACCTGCCACTTAATCTAACCCGCTAAAATGTAACTGACTGTATCACCTGGGATGGTGCTGTTTATTTAAACAGTAACACGATACGTCATTTGCTTAGGTCTGGCAGAGATAGATAAATGCTAAACCTCATAAAAGCTCTGTAATTGTGTTTTTAATTCCTCCTCTGTGCATGTCTGATACTCATCAACACACACATACATACACACACACTGCATGCGTCTTAAACTAGCCTATTTGTCTAACGAAAAAAACAACGACACAACAAACACTAACAGATACCAGGCATACTGATAAAGGTCAGTCCATGTCGTGTTCAGGTCAGACAGACTGACACTAAAGGATGGGCTGTGTCGTGTTCAGGTCAGACAGACTGACACTAAGGCTTGGTCTGTGTTGTCTTCAGCTGCTGAAGCTAAAAGTGAATAGTGGAAAAAGCCAGTCCACTATACTGATCATGTTCTGTACAAAAACAACCAAACAAGAACACACCGAAACCATTCTGCTTTTATTCAACTTCAATTCAGATTCTTTGTAAAGACAGAGGGAAAACCATGAGAAACCTGTTTTTGAACACTCATGGAGCGACACTCCAGAAAAAAGCCAATTAATACTGAGCTGAATTAGTTCTATTTCTAGGTGCGTTTGTGTGAGTGATATCTCTTCACCTCTCCATCTCCTTTCCTCTCTATTATAAACACATCTGGTCACATGCTCTCTGTTTCTATGGACACGGGAGGACCAGGGAAACTGAGTTGTCATGGCAACACAGGTTCCTAATGAGATTCCCCAGCAGGCTGCCTGGTAGTAACGAAAGCGTTCCATCAGGGCCTGTATGACAGCGGGAGCCCATTAGAGCCACACACACATAGCTCTCTTTTTCTCATATATTGCTCTCTTTCTTTCTCTCATGCACACACACACAGACACACTTGCACACTTCTATCTTTCCCTCTCTCTCACACACACACACATCATGCTGCCACCTGAGTGTGAACTTGCTCCTACAGCAAGTCTAATACACGTTCTCCAGCAATGTCTCCTTTATAGTATCTTATTCGCTTTCTCCCTCTCTTCTCTGTCTTTCTCTTGTATCGTAGCATAAAATTGGAAAGGGTATATTTTCATTTTCATTTTCACCAGTCATGATGAATGTTTGAAGTGTGTACTATACTGCTTAAATGTGTGTGTGTGTGACTCACTATACTGCTTATATGTGTGTGTGTGTGACTCACTCTTTAGTGATGAGACCTCGTGGTCCTGTGGCTGTAGCCAGTTGAGGGTCCAAACCATGTGTATCCAAAATGTGCCTCGCAGCAGGGCTTAACCGAAGTCTGTAAAGCAACACACACACAGAAACAGACACACAGTATTAATACAACAAATCAAGACATGGGAGTGTGACAGTGAAGGCTAGCACATGATGGGTTTTCTGTATGTTTACTTTAGATTATGACCATCAGAGCTCTGTGTTCTCCTTCTCCAACAGTAAATAACACAGAGATATATACAGAGCCCATCTGACCAAGACTGTATGCAAGCTAAAACCTTCTCCAACAGTAAACAACACAGAGATATATACAGAGCCCATCTGACCAAGACTGTATGCAAGCTAAAACCTTCTCCAACAGTAAACAACACAGAGATATAACCAGAGCCCATCTGACCAAGACTGTATGCAAGCTAAAACCTTCTCCTACAGTAAACAACACAGAGATATATACAGAGCTCATCTGACCAAGACTGTATGCAAGCTAAAACCTTCTCCTACAGTAAACAACACAGAGATATATACAGAGCCCATCTGACCAAGACTGTATGCAAGCTAAAACCTTCTCCTACAGTAAATAACACAGAGATATATACAGAGCTCATCTGACCAAGACTGTATGCAAGCTAACACCTTCTCCAACAGTAAATAACACAGAGATATATACAGAGCTCATCTGACCAAGACCATATGTAAGCTATGCAGAAAAAAACCCCAAGCAATCTGCAATTTGTAAAATCTTTAAAAGAAAAAATGCTTTCGGCTCCTGATACACATGGCTGACACGCTGTAAATCCGAAAAGCTTTTGCCTTATGTCACTGGAGCAACAACGCTGAGCTGTTTGGATATTTCCCTGTGTCATTCACATCATGAAGACAGTGTGATGGATTGTGAGAAATCCTGGTCTCCAATATGGCAGCCCAGGGCTTGCGAGTCCTGTGACGTTCGCCCGGTCAGTGATTTGAATAAAAGGCTGATGAGGTTAGGAAGAGTGGATGTTATGTGTGTGTTTAAGCTGCTGTGAGGGCAACCCCTGATTTTTTAATTTTTTTTTTTACTTTTTTTTTCTCTCTCTCTCTCTGTCATTTTGTCCTTTAGTCATTAAGAAAACTACTTTCACCACTTGTGACCTCCACCACCCTGTAACTCACCCACATTAAAATTGGAGATGTCATTCTAATTTCTTTTTTTTTTCCCTCAAAAGCTTTTTTCAGCCCCTTAAAAACAAAGGAGCTTTTGAGAGTGGAACATACAAAAAAAAAAATCGCAGAGTCCTGTTAGTATGTTTCCAAATCAAATACCAAATGTTCCAAGACTGTTTTGCACAAGCTCATGTCTCCTCACTTATGTGTTTATTATGTCAATACACATGGTAGGGTTTAAGTCTTACTCAGCACATTCACTGATGGGGCCCTCAACCTGCTCAACCTGCAGTGGTGTGTGTGTGTGTGTGTGTAGGTTTGTATGGGTTTGGTGTAAGAGAGAGAGGTTTCTTACTGTCCATTCGGTCTGGGTGGAGGAGGCGGAGCCACAGCGGTTGCTGGAGCCACTGGGGTTGGTGCAGCTGCGGGCGGTGTGGGAGCGGGCGGGGCAGCCTCAGGAGGTGGTATCTCCACCTGTTTCCAATCCTGTCCTTCCTCCACCATGAGAGCAATAAGAGTACCCAGACGCACATTACGACTGCCCTCCTCCATCTGAGAGAGAGAGAGAGAGAGAGAGAGAGAGAGAGAGAGAGAGAGAGAGAGAGAGAGAGAGACATGAGAGAGAGAGAGACGAGAGGGAGAGGGAGAGGGAGAGAGAGAGGGGTGTGAACTTCATAGAAATGGTGACAATATCTCTGAGGAACAAATCCATAGTACAACTTTCTCCATGAGGGGTTCCACTGGCTCTAACTCATCATTTTCATAAAGTAGAATGAGAGAGAGAGGAGAGAGACAGAGAGAAAGCAAAAAGGAAACAAAGCAGTGCCAAACCAATGAGGACACAACACAACAGTACCAAAAGGGACAGTTGGCCGACTAGGCAATTTCTGCAATTCAATTTGCTCTCTTGCGTGGCTGCCTGAAAACAGCTGAGGGATTTCTCTGGTGTATAGGAGCCAGAGTTCTCCGCTCCGCCGCTCTTCATCGATCTAGCCCTTGTAGAAGAGTGTAAGGACAGGCTCCGCCCTCATCTCTCACTCTCCCACACCCTGCCCTGTTTTTCCATGGTCAATATTGATTAGTTCTAAATGAAAAACCAGGCACAATGGATTGGGGTTGGACTGTAGGACATTACTGGTTTCCAAAAGGTACACGGTGATGAACTCTCATTCCTTCATAGGGCGTAGACCCAAATAACGAGAGGAAAGAAATGTGAGAGTGGAAGACATTTCACACAATTATCGTTTCATAAGCTTTTGTCAAGTCAAGGAGCTTTATCTCTTGTTATAAGGATAATTGTGACCATAACAAGACTGGGCAAAAGGGTAGGACATCTGAAATAGTAACACCCAGAGAGGATCCAGCAATAACCTAAACTTGATCAGGCAAGCTACGTGAAAACACACACACACACACACACACACACACACACACACACACACAGAGAGAGAGAGAGAGACAGAGAGACAGAAAGACAGAGAGAGACAAAGAGAGCTTCTGTGTGTGTGTGCGTGTGTGTGTGTGTGTGTGTATGTGTGTGTGTGTGCTGGCACGGCGGCTGATGAGTTTTTAAGGGACATTTCAGGGTGATCTGTGTGTGAGAGTTGAGGCTAAGTACAGTGCTGGTGTCATGGGAGAACCTACATCTCCTTGAGTGAAAGCTCACTCTCTCTCCTTCTCTCACCACCCACAAGAGTCTCCTCAGCTCCTCTTTCCCAGCAGGGAGCCGCAGACAAGAATAAAGACATAGAAACAGTAATAGAAAAAAAAAAGAAACAGAGATTTCTGGTTGAGAATGTCTTCACAGAGAACACAGCTGCTCCCAGGAGGAGAGCCCTTTCTTGCTTCACTCCTGCTCTGCAGATATACTCCTTTATGATACAAAACACAATATCTTACACACAGACACATGCCTATGATTTCAGCTGGAGTCACAGTGTTATGGAAGGACACTGACTGGCCTTCTCAACTGTGGGAGACAGGTAAACGAGACAGCGTGCAGTGAGTCAGTGTGCAGTCCAGTCATGAATAGAGAAATGAATGTCTTTCAGAGAGAGGTTATGCTTCTGTAACCATAACAACTCCACAAGATT
The DNA here is from genome assembly GCF_902362185.1 of Chanos chanos. Lineage (NCBI taxonomy): Eukaryota > Metazoa > Chordata > Actinopteri > Gonorynchiformes > Chanidae > Chanos > Chanos chanos. The sequence goes on from NC_044496.1 coordinate 34,508,530, forward strand.
GTCCTAAAGTTTCATTTATCTCAGTGAGTTACGTAACACGCAAAAAGCCACGTCTAATACAGCTGACACTCAGAAACACAGCCGTCAGAATGTAAACACAGCCATAAACAAACAGTGTCTTAGGAGAGAGGGAACACTCATCTACAACACTGCTCTACTCCACTTCATTATGACTAATAGTGACTCTATCAAAAGACATTTGTTTTGCTGTAATCATGCTGTGTGATTGCATGTTACCATGGTCTTTTTTCATCTTCCTTTCTTTCTTTTCCACTGTATGATGATTTCTTTCACACAATCATTTATAGAAACATAATCAAATTCAGGGAGAGACAAACTAATGTCATAATATTCATGGTGAAGCTTTGTAATAAAAACATCACTTCTAACAATCTGCCACAGATAAAAGAAAGCCAACAAGATGTTAAAATGAATAGCCAAGCACAGGCCTTGTTAGTATGCCGAGAATACAACAGCTCAGGAATTTCCTATAACAGAGATTCAAATAAAATGCACAGTTAGAGGCTGAGATATTAAATAACACTATTCAGGAGTTACACTACACAGACCCCCCTCCCCCCTCCCCAAGCATTTACTGTGGACTGCTTTTCTCTTTGCAGGTTTCTCATCTTAATTCTTTCACAGATGGCCTACAAATCTTAAATAGGCAAATAACAGCCACTCAAGAGCTCAACACTGCCATCATTTGACAAAAGCTGGTCATTACGTAGCAGTCAATGTGGTCATTTGTTTATTTCACATGGGGGAAAAAACACGTGCTACTCAGCTTTGTTTAACGAGAGTTATTTGTCATGTCTCTAAAGGCTGTTAACACAAGCGAATGAGAGAGAGTGCTATTCAATATGGAGCCAACATGGCGGCCGCAGCGCTAGGCACGGCGAACGAGCCCCCCTTTATCACTGCTACAGAGATGTGTTGTTATCTAGCCAGCCGGCCGGCTGTTTAAACGCTAATATCATTCAATTCAATTCAATTTGACTTTTATTGTGCTAGATCACACAATCCATATGTTGACGTTTGTGGCTCCCACTGATAGTTTCTTCCCTGTAAAGCTCTATAAATATCTCTCTTTATTGATCGTGCCAGAGAACTGAGAAATACCGAGGATATCTGAAATCGAAACAACCCTATTGCTGCTTGTTACTAGGCAGACTAGAGTCCAATTACAGCCAGCAGAGATTTATTACAAACTGACCACCAGGCGATTGATTTCCCTAAATGTTTTATTTGACAACTGGCAAGCACCCGAGGTATACCATGGGCATTGTGTCGCTAAAATTACTGTAATAACACAGAAAACACGCATTAGCACCTCTCTGGAACTCAGCTGACTTCTTTTTCGTTAAACAATTAATGCAACGTTAAATAGTCAGCTAAGCATGTCAGAACATGCCAAATTTAACTAGAGAGAGAGACGGAAAAAAAGACTTGTTAATGACTAACCAGGAAGCTTTGAATCGAGTTCTCTGTTGCACAAACACGTCTTATACCAGTTTCTCGATGCATTTGTTAAAAAATAAATAAATAAATAAATAAATAAAATATGGACTAACTGTTTTGACATGATTTTCCAGTGGAGCAGTTTTCCTGATCTTCACTCGTCAGTCTACACTTCAGTTATCACCTTCATTATGTGATCTCAACAATGAGTAACCGCTTAGTCTGTGTCCACACACACACACACACACATTACAGCACCCATGTCTGCACAACCAGAGTGTGCATGTCTACACCCCTCCAGACACAACAGAGCAAAGGAACGAGAGAAACGGATGGAGAGCTTTAGCTGAAGAGTAGAATTCTCACAGCAGCCTGTTCCAGTACTTCAGGCTCCAGAAACCCGTGTGTTTTTTTAATTAATTTCCAGCAATGTAACTTTGTGTGTGTGTGTGTATCTTCATTGCAGCTGGTCTTATCCGTCATTAAGAGCAGAGGTAAAAATAAGCCAGTATGGGTTCCTGTGAATCCAGGCCACAGATGGTGCATGCTGCCTGGTACAGGTGATCCTCTGGCACTCAGCACTCAGCGCGCACACACACTCACACACACACACACACACACACACACAAGCACACACACACACACAAGCATACACACGTTGGCAGGAAGTGCCACGGTAGAGCAAGTTGCATACTGAGCTAATGAGACGGAAGGTTGTTCTGCTGTTAGGAAGCAGTGACCCAAACATCCAGAGGAGACAGAGCGAGGGAACCCTCTCTGGACCCATCACAATAATGTACAGTCCACATGCCACACAGCAGAGGTGCATGCTGGGAGCACAACTATGAGTACAGGTGTGTGGCTGCCACTCTGATCTCTTTCTTACTCTGAAGACAAAGTCAAACATTTGTTTAAAACAATAAAAATGAAGTGGAAAAAGTAACAAGCTCATTATTTACATATGTGTATTTGTAGCCATCTAAACTCTTTTCATTTTGTACCGCAATGCAAACAAACTGCAATTTCTGGGGGGGATTGCAACATTTGTATAGACTCCCATCTGGTCTACAAGTCAGAGCAAACATTTACTCTTCATTTCCTTCCTGGGAAGGGACTTCTCAGGACAGAGGGTGAGTGTATTTCTTGTGTAACATACAGCAAATGTCTGGGACGTCTCTGGATACATGCCTGACAGTGGTTTAGCACCAGTACACAATCCTCGCATGAATAAACACACATGTATTCAAATCTTAACACACAGACACACACACAGACAGACAGATGCACATACACAGACACACAAACGGCTTGGCCTGCCAGGAGACAGCAGAGTAATCTTTGAAGAACGGGGGTGTCTGACATGTAACAACAGAGGATTAGGCTCTCTTCCACCATTTCTCCAGCATAACTATCCATCTCTCCATCATCAGATCAGTCCGGTTATCCACACAGTTATCCATCCATTCATACATCCCTCCATCGGTTGAACTCAATACCAGAGTGCTGCAAGCATGTAAGTGTGTGTGTGTGTGTGTGTGTGTGTGAGTGTGTGTGCATGTCTGCATGTGTATGCATGCATGTGTGATTATTCTTTTTTTTTTTTTTGCAAAAAGCAGTGGACTGAAAGCATGCAATTGTGCTGGCAGCACCTTGTGAAACTGGGGTCAAAACTCACAGCCCTCACTATTAAAAGACACTGAATAGGTGCTTTTAAAAATGTGTTTGATAATGTGTGCAGAAAAAACGAGATCACTGTTCTTGGTAAAACTACAATGTGAAAGTGTTTTTGTGGTTATGATTAGGGTTAGGTTGCTATTCTTTCCTTTTGTTATAGTCACCAAAATCTAGCATACAAGGTCTGTGTGTGTGAGAGTGTGTGTGTATGTGTGTGTGTGTGTGTGTGTGTGTGTGTAAGTGTGTGAATGTGTGCAAGTGCCCAAGATAGAGTTCACCCTAGTGACTAACCTTCATTAGTCATCCCCTAAAGCCAACCAAAACTGCTGACCATTACAGAGCTGACCAATCAGGGAGTCTAAAAGAGCACAGCACGCTTGTTTCGTTGGCTCTGGCCTACCTTACACAGCCACACTCACACAACAAACAAATCTACACTCTCTCACACATATTCTGAAGTGTTTTCTCCCACCATTCAGGGCTGCACTGCTTATCCAATTCTCTTCCTCCCAGCACCCCCCCCCCCCCAACCCCCAACTCTCTCTTTTTCTCCCCATTACCATGGAAACCCTGTTATGTACCCAGTAGCTGAGGGGGAGAGAAGTGAAAGAAGTGGAGGAGGAGAAGACCAGGAGGAAGAGAAGGAGGGGGAGGAGTGAGCCTCAGTGACCCAGTGCACCACTGCTTCCCATCCTGGGTCCGTGTATGTGTGCGTGTGTGTGTACGTGTGTGTGTGTGTGTGTATGACACAGTCAGGACAAACTCTCACACCTGATCAGCTGTGAATGTCATAAACAGTTACAGTGTTTATACACTGAATTACATCACTGCTCACTACACAGAGACAGTCACAAACACACACACACACACACACACACACACGGACAGAGGGAGGGAGAGAGAGAGGAGGGGGGGTACATGTCAGGGAAAGAGGTAAAGAAAGGAAAGAAAAACAAGCTGGAATGACAGGTATAAAGATGTAATGTCAGTTGTGTGGAGGCTGCACATCTTTTTTCTGTATCTTCCACATGATGTTATTTATACAGGGTGAGTGAAATAAGCATTAGTAACTCTATTTATGACATAAAGGAACATTTTCAAACACACACCCACACGTACACATGCACAACAATTCTGAGAAAAATTCCTAACAAGGAAATGGCAAAGAGCCAAATCTGTTTAATCTTGTCAAGAGCAAAACTCGTCATGTGATTTTTCCAAGAAGGAAAAACATCACACAGGAGTTTAGAGTTTGGCATATTATATGCATACATTAAACATTAGACTCTGCTACCACTGATCAGAGACAGAGAGAGACATGAGAGAGAGAGAGAGAGAGAGAGAGAGAGACAGAGAGAGAGACCCGAAAGCTTCTACCACATGCTTCATAAGCAGCTCCAATTCGCACAGATAACAAGAAGACTCTCTCTCTCACACACACATACACACACACACACACGGTACAGTTTTCTGAGCAGTCATTTCTAAGGAGCTGCTATACAGAGACCAAGAGTGATAATACTGGTGCCATAGGGGAGTAACTCTAATTCACTCTAACCCTGTGCTTTCTAAGCAGGCCAAACACACACACACACACACACACACACTCACTCACCAGGATTTTGGCCAGGACCCCATCATCATTGGACTCCATGGTAACCACTGCCTTATCTGTCTCGATCTCACAGAGCGCATCACCAGCCGCCACTGTCTCACCTATGAACACACAACACACAGACACCTTCACAAATGGACACACCCATGTCTTCTTGTTATACAAACCAAAAAACAACAGTGAGACTCATTATTAGAATATATATCTATATCGAAAATATTCAAGAAAAAAAAAAAAAATCCAGAAATTTCCAAAGAGCAAACGTTGAATTTGCCACGCCCCGAGGACTATGCTGAATCCACATGAATGAAGTGATGTGTTGACATACCCTGCTATAGCCTCTCGCCATTTCACAGATCCTCAGTCTCTTTCCAGCACTCGTTGTTTGAGCATTGTTTGCCTTGCGTCTCATTCATTCGTTACTTATATTTATATTTAAAATTGATATTTTCTTTGTTTATAATTAAATTTTCTATATGGACTTGTATTTTATTTGTATTTGTATTTGTACTGGTATTTAAATATCTGTGTATTTCTCTTTCAGGTCATTAAATGAAAGCAATCTGTAAGCGTTGAAAGAAAGAAAATGTTATGTTGTCGCTGATGTGTAGTATGTAGTTAAGCCTACGATGGTTGCATCTGAACATGTACAAACTCTTTTTCTTGTCATTATTCCCAAAACAATCCAGTATAACAACTGCTTCCATAGCATTTACATTGCATTAGGTATTAGAAGTGTAAGAGCCATTTTAGGAGTCTGATGGTGTTCAGTACAGGTTTGCTCCTTCTTTGGATCTGGTAATTTGTTAAACCTTAATATAAATGTTTGGTATGATATTTTCCTTTATTGCTGATTACTTTGGGCCCTTTGAAGTCAAGCGCGGAAGAAGCAGAATCAGAAGGTATGGGGTACTCTTCACCTGTCTAACAGTAACAGCTGTGCACATTGAAATCGGCCAGTCTGGATACTGATTCCTGCATTAACTCTTTGCGTCACTTCTTATGCAGAAGAGAACAGGTAAAGATCATGCTCTCGGACAATGGTACAAACCTCGTCGGCGCAGAGAGAGAACTTTGGGAGGCATTGAAAGATCTGAACCAAAGGAAAATTGAGAATGCGATGATGGAGATGGGAATCAAGTGGGTTTTCAATGCTCCTGCATCCTCTCATCATGGTGGCGCATGGAAGATGCAGATTCGAACCGTGAGAAAAATCATGAACTCTGTGCTCAAGCAGCAGTCATTGGATGATGAGGGTCTTCAGACTGTCATGTGCGAAGTAGAGGCCATAATCAAACAACAGGTCCCTCACAAAGGCATCTGATGATCCTAATGATCTGGACGTGGTAACGCCCCACCATCTATTGCTATTGATGACAGAATCGAGCATCCCACCTGGAGTCTTCTCTAAAGGTGATCAGTATGCTCGACGGCGTTGGCAGTAGGTCCAGTATATTACTGACCTCTTTTGGGCAAGGTGGATATGAGAATACTTACCGCTACTCCAGGTACGGCAGAAGTGGTCTAGGCCGAAAAGGAACTTTGAAGAGGGAGATGTCGTGTTGATAGTAGATGATGCTGCCCCTTGCAGCTCCTGGATAATGGGCCGAATTCTTAAAACAGTCTCAAGAGGTATGGTTCAACGAGTCACTGTGCAGACCAAAACCAGCACATTGAACAGACCTGTGAGTAAACTGTGTCTGATACAAGAGGCAATGTAAAGGGGCTCTCAGAACCCTTGAAGTGACTCGAAGTCTTATTTAGTTTCCTAAGATTGTAAGTATTGTTAAGTGTGTGGGTAACGACTCTTTGTCAACCGTTTATTACAACAGTAGCTAAACGATGTGTTGCGTCTTGTTTTTCTTCTGGGTCCCGTTCATCTGGTTGCCTTTTCGCTATCCATTGAGTAGTGTAATTGTTCTTTTCGCATGCTTTTGTGCAGTTATGGTTACAGATTCTCCACCTCACTACACTTGTATTTTGAGTGTAATTCATTTGGCCAAAAAGAGAAAAAACACACAATGAACAAGTTTAAAGATGAATTTGACTGATAGCATTATTACTATTATTTTGCTCAGATTTTCTATAGATATCGTGATAATATCGTTATCATGAATTCTTTTGGCAAGTATAATTGTGTAGTGAAAATCTGATATCGTGACAGCCCTAATACATACATACACTCAGCAAAAACATAAATTTTTCATGAGTTCAAGTTAAAGATCTAAGATTTCCTCTATGCACACAAAAGGCTTATTTCTCTCAAATTTTGTTCACAAACCTGTTAAAATTCATGTTAGTGAGCACTTCACCTCTGCTAAGATAATCCATCCACCTGACAGGTGTGGCATATCAAGATGCTGATTAAACAGCATGATTATTGCACAGGTGTGCCCTTGACTTGTCACAATAAAAGGCCACTCTAAAATTTGCAGTTTTATCACACAACACAATGCAACAGATGTCACAAATTTTGAGGGAATTGCAATTGGCACACTAACAGCACGAATGTCGACCAGTGCTGTTGCATGTGAACTGAATGTTCATTTCACTACCATAAGCCGTCTCCAATGTCGTTTGCGAGAATCCGGCAGTATTTCCGACTGGCCTCACAACCACAGACCACATGTAACCATGCCAGCTCAGGACCGCCACATCCAGCTTCTTCACCTAAGAGATCGTCTGAGAACAGCCACTCAGACAACTGATGCAACAGTTGGTTTTCACAATCGCAGAATCTCTGCACAAACGGTCAGAAACTGTCTCAGGGAAGCTCATCTGAGTGCTCATTAGCCTCACTGGGGTGTTGACCTGACTGCAGAAGCTGGATGTGGAGGTCCTGGGCTGGCATGGTTACATGTGGTCTGTGGTGGGCTTCCAGAGGCAAAGTGCTCAGTAACATGAATTTTAACAAATTTGAGAACAAAATCTGAGAGATATAAGCCTTTTGTTTGCATAGAAGAGATCTTACATCTTTTACTTCAATTGATGAAAAATGGGAGTGAAAACAAAAGTGTTGCATTTATATTTTTGTTGAGTGTATACACACACACACACACACCCCCACCCCGTCCAAATAAACCCGCATGATAATCTACATTCAGATTCTTTCTCCACTACACAGAATGACGAATATACTTCCATTTGATGGGACATGAAAAACTACAGCAGTTATGGAACTCTGAATTACATCACCTTATTCATATACACAATAGAGAGAGGAGAGGAGAGGAGAAAATATTCCAGGCCATGCATTCTGTCTTTTTTTAACCAGACAAAAATTCAGTTCTCCATTTCAGCAATCAAAAAGCAGAACTGTAGTGTAGCTGTGTGAACTGACTGTGGATCCATGAATGAGAGACAGGTGTGGAGAGAGACAGGTGTGGAGAAAAAGAGAGAGAGAGAGAGTGAGAGAGAGAGAGAGAGAGAGAGAGAGAGAGAGAGAGGGAGAGACAGAGAGAGAGAGAGAGAGAGAGAGGTGTGGAAGGGGACAGAGAGGTATGGCTGACTTCTAACAGGTTTAATGAGGAGTCTACAGCAGCAGAGAGGAAACACATGAACCACAGTAATAATAAGAGAACCACAGCTTCAGCCAATCAGAGAGCAGCCAGGCTCAAGGCCTCAGGACACGGAGCGTAGTTTATGTAAACCCATGTCTTCACTGTTCACACACACTGACAAAGGAAAAGCTACCAAACCTCTGGCACCTTCTACAGTAACACAGACTAAACATCCATCCACAGGCCAAATTTCCCCCATGGGTAGTTTGGGGTCCTCTGAAGAGAGGGATGAGAGAAGAGATCCAATCCAGCAGGTTGTTAATGAAAGCACCACCCACCCTGCCTCTGTAAACAACAATAAAGCAAGAGCAGGAGCGACAGAAAAGGTCAAAGGTCATGTAGTAATCTGGCCCAGAGCAGGAACAGTGTGTGCCTGTGTGTAAGCAGACCAGCAACCCATGCAGAGAGAGAGAGGCGCAGAGAGAGAGAGGCACAGAGAGAGAGAGGCGCAGAGAGAGAGAGAGATGGCAGATTGAATCTCAATGAGCTCTAAGAATCATATGATCCCCTAGGTCCCAATCTATGTGTCAAATTAAACTTTAACCCCCTTGCCCCCACAACCCACTCCCATCCGCATGTCCCCTTCATCTCAGATCGCTCTCTTCATCTTTTTTTAATGTCCACCATTCCTCGCCCTTTCTTTAATGCTTTGAAAATGAGAGCGGAATATGGTTTCAAATGATTCCCTGGTAATTACAGCAGTCCATGCACATAAAATGTACCTAGTAAACCAAAGGGGGGCACACGTACACACACGGGGGGGGGGGGGGGGGGGGGGGGGGGGGGGGGGGGGGGAGTGAAAGAGAGAAAGAGAGAAAGAGAGAGAGAGAGAGATGAGAGAGAGAGAGAGAGAGAGAGAGAGAGACTGTATAGCAAGGTCAGCAGACTGGTGTAGAAAAACGCCTATTAATAATAATAATAATAATAATAATAATAATCAAATGTTTATGTAGAGCCCAATATCAAGTCTTTGGTTTGGTTTTAAAGGTATGGAGAGAGTTTGCCTCCCTAGCGGTAGGAAAAGGCTCGGTTGCCAGCAGACATTTTTAACTCTTGGAACGATTAATAGTCCAGAATCTTGAGAACACAGGGTATGAGGGGGGTTACAGAGTGTAATTAAGTCAGATAGGTGGGCTGGCGCAAGCCCATGTAAAATTGTATATGTTAATAAGAGGACCATAAAATCTACCCTTGCATGAATTGAGAGCCAATGGAGGGAAGCCAGGTCAGGTGTAATGTGATCAAACTTCCTTGTTCTGGTAAGAAGTCTGGCAGCAGCATTCTGGACCAACTGAAGACTTTTGATAACAGAGGCAGGCAGGCCAAAGTACAGAACATTGCAGTAATCGAGTTATTAGCTGTTTTGAGAGATGATGCAGTTGTCGAAATTTAGGGTAAGATCGCTAAAAAGATCCTTATGCATAGGGGGACCAATGACCAGCATTTCAGTCTTGACTGTGTTAAGCATCAGGAAATTTGAAGACATCCAACCCTTAATAACACAAGGATACGCCTCAGGGTTAGCCAATTCAGAGCAGTCATTGTGCTGGATAGGTAAGAAAATCTGAGTATTATCAGCATAACAATGGAAGTTAGTGTTGTAACTACAAACAGGGTCACCCAAAGGGAGCATGTAAATAGAGAATAGAAGAGGGCCAAGGACTGACCCCTGAGGAACACCATAGTTAAGCTCACGGTATTCAGAGGTCACACTATACTAGTGGACACACTGGTTTCTCTCAGAGAGATAAGATTTAAACCAAGAGAGCGCCAGGCCACTAATGCCAATTTGGTTTTCCAGGTGCTTTAACAGTATAGTGTGATCGACCGTGTCAAATGCTGCACTCAGATCAATAAGAATAAAAATAGCTCCAGCATCCATGGCTAATAAAAGATCATTAGTTACTCTAGTAAGTGTGGTTTCAGTGGAGTGAAAACACCTGAAACCTGGCTGAAATATTTCAAACAGGCTGTTAGAGCACATATGGGCTATCAACTGAGCAGCTACAATTTTTTCAAGTATTTTTGAAAGAAACGCGAGATTAGAGATCGGTCTATAATTATTTAAGGCTTCAGGGTTGAGGTTCGGTTTTTCAAGTAAAGGCCAGATCATGGCCATTTTAAAAGCGGAGGGTAAAACGCCAGATTTAAGTGACATATTTAGAAGGTTTAGCATTGTTGGGCTGAGGACCGAGAAAAGTTCTATGTAAAGTTTAACAAAAAATCTTGACTCTCAGTCCCCTAAACATCATTAAGCAGTGAGATAAGATGGGACTGACAGCTTTGATGGATTAATACTGTGTTGCATCTACACACAGCTGAAGCAGATAAACAGATATCTTGCTGTTGTGTATGTTCTTGAACACAAGAAACTGTGGTAATACACCATCGCTATGCTGACTGTATAGTGAAGCTGACAAATGGAGCGGAGGGCAGGTTCAGTGAGTAATAGAGCAGCAAGGCTGTGCTATGATGAATTGATAGAAGCTTTCTTTCCTTCTGTGAGTCTAATTATCTCTTCAGAGCTCCCTTACGTTGATCTATCGTCTGAGGCAAACCCTGCAGGGAATACTGTGGTGGTGATATAACCATCTCACACACAGGTCAGTATTCACTGGAACCCTCTTTACTCTGGCCTACATCCAGACAGAGCTTCTTAAACCAGTGTGTGTGTGTGTGTGTGTGTGTGTGTGTGTGTGTGTGTATGCGCGCGCGCATGAGAATTAGCACCAAACCGAGCTGTTAAGACTAACAGGAACTAAGACCTCATTGGGTCTGTTTGCTTTCATTCAGAGGAAGCGTTATCATTTCAACAGAACAAGCCAAGGGGGCGTGGCCAAACACTGTCTCATACACAGCTGTGAAGAGAGGCGCAGGAAGTGGAGATCTGACTTCGGAGAATAGAGACAGAGAGAACATCTAGGTCGTGAGTACAGGACAGCTCTGTCGGTTTGGACATGCTTCTACTCACTAACATAAAAGCACTCACCTTCCTTCTTCAGCCATTTAACGATGTTGCCTTCCTCCATAGTGGGGGAGAGAGCTGGCATCTGAACCTTGAGTGGAGCAACCCCTAGGGGAGACACACAGCAGTGCACAAATTAATTGGAGAATCTACATTAAGTCATGTTCTGGGAGGGTAACATGCACATTGTTTTAACAGATAAAGAATTTTACGGATAACAGGCCCCCAAATGTAATTAAGACTGCATCCAAAAATCAGTACAAGACAAATATGGAGAACAAATTCATATTCATTAAAAAATGTCACATCATAAAAGTTTGGATGGGAATTAAGCAGCAGATGAACACAAACACTGAACAAAGCAAATATCTTGGTGTGTTTCTAAGGATGGCAGAGATGGCCAAGGGGGAGGGGGTAGGGGCTTAACGCCACAGGCCTCTTCCAGATCAAAGCAATCAAGACACTGGAAGTAGAAGGAGCGCCATGGCAACAAAAGAAATGGTTGTATCAAAGCAACTGCGACCGTGTGCCGATCGAAGGTTCAGCCCTCCAGGCCCCTGCTGTTAGACAACAGGGCAGCAGGGGCTCCACACTCCATCATCCAGCTCATCCTCTGTTCACCAACGCCACATGTTTTATCTAATTCCCTGAGCACAACTGCAGTGATTTTTCATTTTTAATGATCATTACTCTCTTACTGATGTGATCAGAGTTTTGCCCTATCTGCAAAATTTAGCAAAGAGAAGAGAATTGAAGGGGACACAGGACATGACTTTGATGATGGTGAAATTTTGGAATGAAATTAACCAAATCAAATCAAAACATACAAACATAAAATAATAAGAGCACCACTAAAGCAATATATTGTATATAAGGCCAGTTCTAAAACATATACATTGTATATAATGCCAGTTCTAAAACATGTGGAAATGGTTTTCACTTACACAGCTTCAGTAAATTAATATATTTTAAAATATATTCTAAAAAACCAAGTGCTCTTCATATCATCCCTACAGAAAATTCTAGAGGCTCAACAGGTAAAAAAATTTCCTACAAATACTTCATACAGGGTTTTTTCTTTTGATTTCACCCAGCTGTTTAATACATTACTACATTATACTACATAATACATTACTCTTTTTTATAAGGCCATATCTTTAGCATTCTGCTGAGGAGGTCTGTTTGGCTGCATGATTTGGTCGGCATTCACAGGCTTAACTCTTAATTCAGAGTGTCACCTGCCTGAGGTGCATAATCCTCCCTTCATGTCTGTGTTGAGCAGATGTAACATGCATGGTGGAGACCTCCAGGCTTTTGGCATATGCTCTGCTCTGACACACAGCTTTTTTTATGGACTCAACATCTCTGAATCATCAGAAACCTGAAGCTGTTGGAGTTGGTTCGAACTCCAGCCATTGACAAAAAGAGCATCAAGCAAAGTGTTCCATCTGCTTTCTTTTGTCGTCATCCCCCCTTCACAAGAACTGCTGTCATTTTGTAGATTCTGGCACATGTGTGACATTACATCAATATGTTCACTCTGTTTTTACCCTGTGTTCAAGTTAATTATTAATACCCCACAAATTTGGTCTAGGAGCATATGTGGCATTACCCTCTTCCTCACTAATTTAAACTGGGCTGGAACAACGTGCCAACACTTTTCAAAGCACAGCACGCACGCTTCACACTGCAACAAGGATTAAGAAGAGTGGTATACCGCTGCCCCCTACTGGTTAAAAGGAATTAGGACCCTCACAGTAAATGCTGCAGCCAAAGCAGCCAATGTCTTTGAATGACTGACTATGTATTATTACTAACTATTACTTTGTAAAGGCTGGGAACACGCATCTGAAGATGGTTTCATGACGTCACAGAATGTCATTTGGTCAAATACATCAAATAATAGCAAATTTATATTGTCACTGCATTCCGTTCTCAGATAGCAACAAACTGAATGTGAATATGAATATCAAATCTACATACAGCCACATTCATTTCATCTGGCCCCTGATTTTCATATACCACATCTACACAGCAACCATCGCCTTTCTCTCTCTCTTTTTAGTCTGAGAGAAACGTTACGTTCCACTTGTCATCTCTCGGGTCAGGGACCCAACCCATTTCAAACGTAAACAGAGTTAGCTAACCTAAATGCTGTTATGAAATGGAGCAAGAGGCGACAGGTCATGCACTCAACAGTTTGCAAAACAATGACAGTTTTTTTTCTTTTTTCTGTTCATTATGTATTGTGCTAGTTACACTGTTACTTCGGTATAGCTAGCTAGTGTCAATGACCCTGCATGACGTGTAGCGGACTGTGTCCTTGTCCGATATCTTTGCATCTCTTAACTTTTGTCACTAAGTATCAGTTGTTGTTCCATAACCAAAAGATGCCGTACTTATTCAAAGAAAAGCGACGACGACAACAACAACAACAACAAAAATCGGACATTTACAAACACAGAGATTACATGTAGGTCAGTTACTGTATCTAGCTGGTCTGCTAACTTGACAGCTGAACAGCAACCCTGACAATCGGCGCAATCAACACTTACCAAAAAAAGATGGGGACTGAAAAAAGTGCCTTAATTGACCTCGACATAAATGCGGCGCCCATGGGTCTTTCTTAAATTTCACTAATCTCAGACTAATTAAAATTCCCTGACGCCCCAGCCGCAAGGAGGCCGCCATTTTGGTGTCCTTAGAAGGCAAGGACTGTCCATTAACTTGCCTGGTATTAAGGAAAAAAAATAAGAAGAAAGCGGTCACTTGAAGAAAAAATCAAAATTGATCGGTGGATCGACTATACATTTTTATTCTCACTGTAATTATACAGTATTACTCACAGTAGTTATACTTATGAATGACAGTTTGCGATTTACATCAGGCGGTACGCATTGACCGTAAGCGACCTTCGTGTGGGCATTTACCTGCGCAGTTGCCGCCTATGGCGGTGACGCGTCCCAGTAATAACTGGTCAATATGACATTACACTTGCTAGTTTGAAGAGTTAATCACCTCTCTCATAGTAAGTATGCAAATCTTGTCTCATTCACATACATAAGTGAACATCTTATGTATGGTTATTTTCTCGATCCACCTGTGGAAATGTCGCTTGGAATCAGGAAACACTCTACCCCTTCTCTTGCATAAGAAAAATAATGCCACGACCATTTCCGCTATCACATTTATAAATCAACTCTGTAAAAAACAACATACCTGGCAAAAGCATCTCTCTCTCTCTCTCTCTCTCTCCCCCCATATATCGGCTTACAAATGGATAACAAATTATATTCGCCCATTTTTTTCTCCAGTTTCTCCAGTTTTTTTTTTTTACTGTCAGCTCATTACACTACAACACTAAATTGTCAGAGACAAAATAAGATATTTGTTTCCAGATATTTTAAAGACAAAGAAAAACTCATATGTTGCCTGGATAACTATTCAAACCTGACACATTAATATTTGGTAAAACTACCTTTAGCTGCAATAACAGCTTTAAGTCTTTTGGTGTAAGTATGTACCAGCTTTGCACACCATTAAGGAGTTATTTTTTCTTCATTAGCTGCAGCAAATCTGCAGTGGGTTGCTCAGCTTGTTTGGGTGATGTCTCTTGACCACAGTTTTCAAACAGTACCACACATTCTCAGTGGGACTGAGGTCAGGACTTTGACTAGGCCACTGTAGGACATTCACCTTTTTGCTTTTCAGCCACCCTAATGTTGCACTGGCCTTGTACTTTGGATCATTGTCCTCCTGAAAGATGAATTTTCTCCCAAACTTCAGTTTCTAACCAGACTGAAGCAGATTACATATTCCGATTATTGACCGGGAGACCTAAACACCTGGAAATTATTTTTTTGCACTTTTCCTAATTTATGCATTCATATGACGTCATCTGTAACTTCTTTAGTCTTCCTCTTCCCTTTAGGTTCACAGCTTCACCAATGATCCTTAAAACAGCTTTCTTTTTATCTAGATACTGTGGATGTTACTTTAATGGTTCTAGGTTAGAAAATAGTTCAGTTCTGAGATAATTATGTGCATTTGTGTAAACTTGGTCTCCAGAGCTCAGGGGTTTGAATACTCTGTGTCTTTAAAAGATCTGCAGAGAAATAACTTATTTTGGCTCTGACAATGTAGTGTCAGAGTGTATTAGTTCACAATAAAAGTGCGTTTTCTTTTGTTTTTTTTTTTACTTATTTTATACTTTTACGAGGCACTCTATGTGTATGTAAATAGATAGAGAGATAGAGAAATGTTTTGTCAAGTAATTCATAGAGTTTTCCTGATTCCAACCAAGGTTTGAATACTTTTGCATGTAATTTTATGTTTTATATACAGACACATACATATTTTTTCCTCATTGGAAATGTCTTTATTTGCAGATGCATAATGTTTCATTTGATTCATAACAATATACTAACCTTGACCTTACCTGTCAGGTAAAATATTTTGATAAAACAATGATTTAGAAGATCAGCTGTTGAGTCCTCAGGGTATGCTGTGGCTGTGTTTGTTTATTTGTTTATTTATTTATTAATTTTCAGTTCTTTACCAATTAATAGCTAATATCATTGAGTCTGATGTAATCGGTTCCTGTGTTTAAGTGTTGACCAGGAAGTGCAAGAACTGTTAAAGTTTGCATAGGAGGAATGCAAAGATGGGGAAACCCCTCTGCCTGGTATGTGACACTACAGGGAACTAAAGTATGATGGAAAAGGGATGGGATTTGCTTTTCACTCATTATTACCACCAAGTTCCTCATACACAGAACCATATTTGTCATTACTGTCTCATTAGGACTCCTGTGTGGGCCATGTTGCTTCCCAGGTGGGTCACCCACTAGCTAAATAAGCCATGCACAAACAAATACAATAATACTCTGCCACTTCCTCCTAGAGCTGTTTTTTCAGCTCTTATAGCCTAGATGGTTTCAGTGTAACTGCACAGGGAATTAGCATGCAGTGTTTGTATGCCCAGTGTTAGAGATGGCCAGACTCTTGCCTGTAAGCATTTCCAAGTGTTGCAAGTCACACGTAAAAAACGTGTCCCTGCAAAAACATTCATAGCATATGTATTATATATAAACGCAATTCAAGTTTGGTGGGGTCTCGTCATTTGCTGTATAAGTAGGTGAATCTTCATGGTTTCCACACTACAGTTTCAACATTTTGCTGTGTTTTGTCTGTTTAAAATACGTTAATGTTGTATTATCTGAATTACCTGGATATGTTACATATCCACATGTTGCATGTAATGTAGTGTGTAGTGTGTCGAGCATTCAGTTGAAGTGAACTTCAGCGCTTCTATTAGATAGAACTTTCACAGAATTGACATTTCACTGTCACAGAAAACTGCCTCGCTGAGTAACTCTGTGCCGTTGGTGTGCTCTGTCTGTCACTGAGCCCTCGTACAACACACCAGACATCTCCTTTTACTTCGTGTGTCCCATGGAAATCAGCTTGGTACCCTTAGCCAGTCTTACAGACTGAGGATGAGAGCTGGTGGACTGGCAGTCATGTCACAATTCTGTGTGTGTGTGTGTGTCTGTGTGTTTGCGTGTGCGTAGAGGTGGGTAGGACATTGGGCTGTGTGTGTATGTGAGATTAACTGTGTGTGTGTGTGTGTGTGTGTGTGTGTGTGTGTGTGTGTGTTTGTGTGTGTGTGTGTGTGTGTGTGTGTGTGTGTGTGTGTGTAGAGCTGTGATAACAGATTATGATTGAGTATCTTCTGCAGGAACACAGCGTCTCCACTCAACCAGAGTGGGCAGACAGAAAGACTATACATGCCATTGTCTTTAAAATCACTTTTATCTCTCATCACTTCCCTGTTCTTACCACAGCATCTGATTGCATTGATGTCCTCTCTTTTAAGCAGTCAAGTATCCCAGCACCAAACCCATAGCTTATTCAAATAGGAACATAATCTCTTCAATGTTTAAAGTGAGTCACACAGCCTCATTAGAATGGTCAGTTGGTAATTATTTTTCTGAGTTATGCTTCTGATGTCATATGTAAAGCAGATATTTGTGAAGATTTTTATTGATACAGTAATAAATGTGCAGCACAAGCATTGTCATAAAATAAATACGATGGAATAAAAAATAAATCACTGTTCTCCAATGCTGTCAATAATTGCAGCAACATTGTCATTTGAGAAAAAAGGACATCAAAAGTTTCATATGCGCTGGAGACCTGGGTTTTGTAATTTTGACTGGCTGACTCACTAACTGACTCAGTCTTAATAGTTTTTTCCATCAGCACTCACGTCAGCAGTGGCGTAAGGATACAGAACACATGATAAGCTGACACATATTTCCTTCATTGTCCTAGAATTTCAGGACCTCTAAAGTATTTTGAAATATGTATGTCAATCTGTGTGGACTCAATTTACCGGAAAAAAAAAATCCCTTTTGTAAGAAATCATAAACAATGTAGCAATTGTATTTTAACACACCTGCTTCCAGAGAAGAGAGAGAGAGAGAGAGAGAGAATGATTGTTGTTATGAAATCTCGTCCTTAGATATTTTCATTAACCAGCTTTGTTGGAATGCGTGCATGAGTTGTAGTAAATAAAAAGAAAGGGCAAGATGAAGATCCTCACAGTTTTTTAATTTAACCTGACACCTGAACATTGTTAAGCAACACACCAAGATCGTGTGACTGCAGCCACACACGGGTGTCTGTGCCAAGTCAACACATGGGACGGGGTGGGAATCACAAAGAAAAGATAGGGGTTTATTTACTAATTGTTCTTAAACATGAATTGTTGGAATTGGTAAGGTTGTAGATGCATTCATTTATCAGGTTCATGTCTGGTTTTAACTTGCCAGCCACAGGAATGTTCTGGAAAACCCTCAGCCGATTTTTAATTAAAGCGGCTCTCTTTTGGTTCTGTGGTGTGCTGGTCTGTTAGGGAAATCAGTTTCACACTGGCTCTAGACAAAAAAATCCGTTTCAGCCAACTGGTATATTTGCCTAACAGCTTATGAGGGGGTTCATGTGATAGTCTACTCCCACATTTCCTTACAAATCACACAAGTCACCATAAGGACACACAGCATTATGATCTGCGAAGCTTGGGTAAACCGACTGGGATTATCTGAAAAAGGAGAGTTGTGTGTGAACTATAAAAAGAGTAGATGAGTGTATGCAACTTTGCCACGATGGTCCATAAGGCAAAAAAACTTTGACCTGATTTGTTTTCCTCCCAAGTCCCATTTCACACACTGCTTTGACATAGATATAAAAAAAATGATTCATTAATTTTTAATTAAAGGTAATCTGAAAATATTTTAGTATTTTGGCAAAAATTTTGCATTAAAACCTGTCATGTGAAAGCTATATGTATTGTAAAATAATGAGAAAAGTAATTTTTAATCAAAGGTAATGTTAAAATATCATGGTATTGATCCAAAATATTGCATTTAAATCTGTGATGTTACAGCTGTAGTGCAGTGAAGTACGTATTGTAAAATAATCAATGCTACAGCTAGGTCTGTATATTTGAAAACAGGGTTAAAATCACTTAATGCTATAGCAGTGTGCTGTGTGTTGTAATGATTTCCATACTTTTTGCTTTTAACTGCTCTTATTCACAGTCTTGTTTTAATCATAATATTCCTACATTAATCTTCGTGTCTCAATTATACGTATACACGATGATAAATAAATCAACTATAGTGAAGAGCTTTGAAGTTTGAAAACCTAACACATTTAGGGGTTTGTTACACAGTCACTTGTTGCGTGGACCGACTAAGGACAAAAGCTTGCAACAAAGGCCATCAGCACAACCGATAAAACAGACACCGATGAGCAAATTTTGTGGCCTTGCAACAAAGATACCAAAACAAATGTACTGTGTGGCGATCTCTGTTATGGAAAGGAGATAAAGAATTGATGGGAAAAGACTGATAGACGGTGGTGGTGGGCGGGAGGCGAGTGCCTGTCAGATTTGCCTGTGAAAAAATGGACAAGACGTTAGAGACGCAGACTTATCAGAACGAACATCAGAGAGCGGTGTGCCATCCATCAGCCGACAGAGTCAGGATGCTGGCCGTGACACGCATCGTAGGCCAATTAGCTCTCTGGCATTTTGTCCTATCAGAGATAAGACTGTGCTGACAGCTGCTATCTCGGAGACAGCGTGCAGTTCAATGCTCTATGCAACTCTACAGCTCAGAAAAACAACGGCAAAGACTTGGTGACCATCCAACGCTGTCTGTGGATATCTGGCGATGATGAACAGCCATTGATCATGTCTGGTTAAAATATAACTACCAGCCCGTTTCACAGGCGCTGTGATAACAAAACACGTCTTTATTGGTCCCACAGAGATTGAATTTCCGAAGAGCTTTGAAAAAATCGTTAAAATGGTTGGGTGAAGGAGAGTCAAAGGCCAGTAGACAGTAGCCTGAAAAATAAACCCAAACATGAAAACAGGATAAAAGCATGTTGAGACAGATTGTTGTTCATTCACTGTTTTTAATTTATTTAAGACAGAAAAAAACAAAGTCATACAAATACATTTATTCCTCAGAAACAGTAGTAAAATGTCAGGTCGACTGGACTGTACAAAAAGGGTTTTGTGGGTGCTTTATTTTTCTTAGTTCCATTTCTTTCATGGTTTGTGTATTATGTTGGCCTATCCACATTCCTTGGTGCTAATTCCAGCACTTTCTCTCACTATATGATATTTAAAATGTGGTGATGTAAGGCGGATTTAATTTCTCCTGTAGAAAACTTAAACTTTGAAGCATGTATGGTCCCTTCCAACAAAATGGTTGTCGTGGTAACTACAGATGAGATCTCACTATCGCTGTGATACAGAACTGAAATGCATTCAGCATTCAGCTTGGCTCCTCTGTGCTATGATGTTTGAAATAATTTTCAAGTCAAATGAAGTGGTGGTAAAAGCAAAGAGCGAAACACGATCTTGGACCATTTTTTTTTGTGTGTGCGTGTGTGTGTGTGTGTGTGTGTGTGTGTGGGAGAGAGAGACAGGAAGAGAGGCATGTTGGTGCTTCTGCATTTTCTCAGTTCCACAGGTCAGCTGTTGCACTGGGGAAAACACTTCACAGTCTGGATGCAATTAAATTCAGAGAAGTACACACAGAAAACAGAGTCCTCCCAAAAGCAGAAATTTCCTCCCAGCGACTTCACTTTATGTAAACAGGAATATATCTGACAAAGGTGCTTTTCATTCTTACTTGGCAACCAGCATTAGACAAAGCTTAAGACGAGCAGTGCACGGTGTCCGACTCACTTTGAGCCAGAATTCCATGAGAAATATACTTTATATTTATTTATATGTATAAACGAACAAACAAACAAAAAAACTGACTATAAAATAAAAATCACTAGGTACTACAGCACATATCCATTTTCACAGTGAAACAGCACATCTGCCGTCTTATGAAAACGACAGACGTGAATTCCTCACGTGCTGTTGTAACATCAGGGTTCTACGTCTCAGAATGAAACCGCATGTGGCGGCTGTGCTCCTGCTTCTTTACAACATCTGTCACTTTTCCGACTCTCTCCAACCCCGGGCGTTTCTTCCAAACTTGTAAACGAGTCGGCGTCCGTCCACTCGCTCTAGTATCTCCCGTTTGTAGTAATACCTTTAGTGAGGAGCAGAGGGAAACTGGTTAATGGCACTGCTCATCAAAGCAACGAAATGGTTCAACGAAGACAGACAGGATGGCAGTGAGAGAGGAAGACAGGTGAATGGTGTGGGACTCCGTTTGTACCTCATGGCACGACTGAGCTTCTCGTACGTCATGCTGCTGTTATTCTTCTTCTTCCCCCACAGCTGGGCCACAGCCTCTGACTTGAGAAAGCGGAAGACGCCTTCTGTCCTGTCCTCCCATTTAATCAGGCCTGGGTTTCTCTCCGGGTGCAAGAGGATATCGCGGATGAATTCCCACAGATGGGTCCCACGGGGGTCTGTAGAATGGGCAGGAGATGAGAACAGGGTGGAAAAGACAGATAAGTCAGGATCTCAAAGATATCACCACAAAATATTACATTTCACATTTTCATTACACTACATTAAAGGCAATATGCAAGAAATTAAAAAAAAAAAAACATATATGTATATATATACGTTCTTCCTCTTCGTCTTCTTCCTATCATTATTAATATATACTTATTATTATTAGAATTATGATAACTTATATACTAATATATATTATGCTTAATATATGAAATATATATATGTGTGTGTGTGTGTGTGTGTGTGTGTATATATATATATATATATTTTATGGCATGCCATATATTAGGGTGTGTATTAACTGTATTGTACCAAAAAGCGCTGTTCTGTAGTACTCAGTTTGGTTCATGGTATGTGGGTAGTGAACTTTTTGGTAGTAGAGTTTTTATTTCCTCAGCTTTTGCAAGTGATCTTTTTTCCTTCAAATGTGATGCCATCTAATCTGTAAACTACTCTAAGCAAAAACTAAATCTAATCTGTAAGATTCTCTAAATAAAAACTAAATCTAATCTGTAAACTTCTCTAAATAAAAATTAAATCTAATCTGTAAACTTCTCTGAGTAAAAACTTGCTTTGCATTGACCTGAAAAGTCATTTATGACAACAGGAGCCTTGTAGTCATTTTACTAATGACCCTTGAAAGTCACCAATGTTTGGATTTCTTCCACTCCTTGTCATGGAGAAGAGCCTTAAAACAACTGTTATTTTTCTTACATTTAGTTCTTTCAGCCCAAACACAAACCGAACCCCAGACCAAAAGCCGAGGTACAAACTGAAAATAAGGAGAAATGTTACATCTTTTCAATATGTAATAAAATAAAATGTAGAAGTAAAATAACTTACTGTGCTTTTTCACTGGATGAGGGCGACTGTGAGGCTGCTTAGAGTCTGAAGTATGAGGGAAAAAAGAGCAAAGTCATTATGTGTGGGAGGTGGGATTTTACAGAAGACTGAATGATTTGAAAGCTTTTTTCCCCTGGCAAATGTCTGACTCCTGTGTTAAGTGGTTTCCTCTCCAGTAGTGTCATCACGTGATATTTTGATTTCAATCAAAATCACATTACGAAGACGTGCTAAGAGCTGTACCTGAAGTTATGGGGAAAACCTTAAGTGTTTCAACAAGAGTCTTTTTTTAAAAAGGCAAAACAACATCAACAACAACAACAACAACAACAAAACTGAGACATTTCCTCATGCACTCAGGTCCTCTGCTGTGCTTGTTATTAGACTTAAGAAAACAATACCAAACAGTGAAGAAAAAATTCATTTATTTCCAAACAGAATGCCTTCTAGGACACAGTTAACAACTAGAGCTCTGTTTTCTTTTGAGAATGAGGTCAGTTCTGTGCACGTGTCTGTTCTTGTCCTGCGTTCTTTAATGATGTCCTGGCCCTGTTATAAGGTGAGATGGAGCTGTGGCTCTGATAAAGAGATGTCCCTGCCATATTATGTGAGAGGAATTGAACTCACCTGGGCTTGGAGGAGCTGGAGAAGTCACCAGAGAAGAGGGCTGAAATGAGGGTTTGATGTCAAAAATATCTGCAAAGACACGCATTCACAGAAAAGTACTGTTAGTACACTATATGTGCATGGATGAAAAATATGTATACAAAAAAAACAAACAAACCCAGAATCGCTATATTTCACGCCTAATTTTAGAAATTGCAGAAAACTGAATTTCTATTTTTCATACCTAGTTTAAGAAGTTGCCACGGTAATGAAAAGGCTGTCTAACGGACTGACCTGCAGTGGAGTAGAAGCTAGTTTCATCTTTAAAAGGAAGGATGGAACATGGAAGATCTGCTAAATGAGAGAGATTTGTTTCACAACAGCATTCCAGCAAAAGTCAATCAATCATGTTTGCGTAGTTTTTTGTCCTGAAGTTGTCTCATTTTTGTCAGTGCTTCTGTATTTTGTTACATTATCACGCTGGTTAATGGTTAATCACAGAAATGACACCTTCATGTCCCACTTAATTATGGAGATTGATTGTTTGGCAGACCTAATAGGTAATAGACTACTGTTGTCTTTTGTCGTTCAGTTATATATGCTTTAGTGTGTACATACCATCTATCTCTGTTTTAATGTCCATTGGTGTGTACATCTCTGTTGTCCCATATTGACCTGAATGAAGTCAAATAAAGTTTTACATGAACACACTGAAACAGAGAAGTCAGGTAACATCTACGCTATATCACCTTAACTTGGGAAAACTCCAACACTTCATTTTTATTTCCTTCTAGATTACGTTTCACTTTTTACGCGAATGAGAAAAAAACTCACTTTTCCTGTTCTTTCACTTCAACTGTGGAAAATAAACAGTTGATAACAGCTCGACCATTCCTGTTGGTCCTGTCTCATTCACTCCAACCAACTCTCAAAACTGTGTCATAGCTTTTCATAGATTATTTCAACCTTTCAACTAAATCTTCAGCAAATTTTAACATGGTTGACCCCATTAAAACACATTTTATTCATAGTTTGTTATAGAATAGGGAAGGACAGTGCTGTGTCCTACCATTCCACTTGAGGTCACACAGACTCTGATAGAGGATGGGACCCACAGAACCAGCTGCCCGTGTGAAATCCTGGTAACTCATGCTACACAACTGTCTTCCGTCCATGTCAAAGTTGTGGAAAGGGATGCTGGTGGCATCTATCTGGTGCATGTCCAGAGTCTGCTGCAGCCACTCCCACACCTGAAACTTGGACCAGTACTGGGGCTGGAGGTCCTGAGACCACAAGCGGCCTGTGTAACCAGGGGTAACCATGGAAACTCCTGTTGGAGAGGATCAGCGCAGGTTGTGACCATAATGTTGAGTTACACTAAAAAATCTTTTTTCCCATTTAAATGGTAAGTTTAAATGGTGGAGATTTAAGTTATTATGACAGCCTAATGGAACATGGGCTTATGTTGTATTCTCCATTCACCGAGTTCGCTCAGAAACTAAAGCTTTTCAGACAGTTCGCAGTTGACATATTAACCATTGCAATGTAGACCCAGGTAAATAATTAATCTGATGTATTATAAACTCTCCACAGAGGCTAGTCTGGCAACACAAATGGTCTGAAAACAAGTCTCAGTGGAACTATCTGTGACACATGAAGGCTTCAGCCCCAGTGTGTGATTCTCCTGCAGTAATGGAGACATAGTTGAGTAGTGGTGTGTCAGTGGGCAGAAGTGTTACCATCAGGGCAGCTGTAAGGGCTCCAGGAGGCAGTCAGCTGGTTGTCGACGCTCATCGTGGACGGGATGCTCATCACTGAGCTGGGCAGAAGGACCATGTTCCAGAGCTCTGCTGAAGGCAGGAAATGAGACACAACACAAGCCAATATGGAACAACTGAACAAACACACATCAACTGCGGTGACTGTACCCCTGTTCTAAAAAATATATATATATTATCTATTATCTTATAAATGCTTTAAATATACCTATACAAACACAAGAAAAAAATCTAACACAATTTCAAAAGGATAAATGTCCTGGGGCATAACTGAAAAAAAAAGTAAATAAAGAAATCAAAAAGTGATCCCCCCCCCCCCCCCCCCAACTCTGACGCTGTGTGTCCAAAAAAAACAAAGGCAGAGTGTTTGAAGAAAAGAGCGTAGGTGTGTTGTGTGCAAGCAGGACTGTGTGGCTGTCTGCTTTGCATGGCATGAGGCTTGTGTGTTCTGACTTCACTTTGACAGTTAAACGAATCTGTTAGTCCTGCTTTGTGATGAAACTATCAGCGATAGCCCTGCTTGGCCTATAGAATGGACTGTCTATATGGAATGTCTCCATTATCACCACAAACACCAAACATCCTATAAAATTACAGCACTGTCTGCTTAACGCATTTTACTGTATTACCAAGATGACAGTGTTTCATCATTCATACAGTTTCTCATCTGTTCATCCATCCATCCATCTGTCCATCTCTCTGTCCTTCTTTCCAAAATTATTTTTTCTGTCAAAAGACACCTATTCTATTAAAATCACATTCCTTTCAAGTCTTTGTCCAGTCAGAATACTATCACTCCACATTCAGGAGAATAGCTGGCTAATGGAACTGAAGGTATGAAATACATTCATGTGCTTTACACGGCTAAAAAACAGTTTGTATATAGACATTGTGTAGTTTGAGTAGTGCTTTCAGGTTTGCGGTGGGTCGGATGAAAACTGCATTAGCCAGCATAGTTGGACCAGTTTCAGAGGGAGTCAAAACAACAGAGCCGACGAGTGCTTAGCCGCCAGCAACATCAAACTATATTTGCATTTATTAGGTAAGCCTAATAAGGATTCTTAGGGGAATCGACCACTGGGTGAAACCCTACAGGATGACCACAAGCAAATTACTGTCCCTAGCTGTCTAATACGTCATATCAGCGAGAATATGGCGTTGTCTGAAAGCAAACACCAAAATGAATTGAGCATTTATACACCCGTCGTTTACTAACCAGTCCCACATACACGCTTGAGCGTCTCCTTATGTCCGGTTCAACTAATAAACATACATTGATGTTTCAGTTAAGCGGCACAGATAACTTACCAGGTAAGCAGGTAAATTTCTTGTGTTAAGTCGCTGTTATATGATGTAGTTTCAGCTCATCTCACAGAGTACTCCTTTTGAAAATCTGACCTACATTTTACAAGTTTACTGATTCCCGGCCCTCTTGATTAATGCTTTTACAGACAGTCATAAAATAGACTTCGTGGTTTTCAACAACAGCAGAAAGCTGTCACACCTAATTCCGAAGTGTGTTTACGATAAGGAACTTCTTACGAAAATGTTTGCCAAATTTCTGAGGAAATTCTGACTCAGCTGTTCTAGCCATATGATGGAGATTTGCCCATCTCAAGACACTCTGGGTTACTGTCAAATTTGCGCCTCCATCGGTTTTATACCAAATACAGCTCCCAGACAGAAAACACGAAACAAAAAAACTGGTTGACATATATGAGGCAATTTAGATAAATGATTAAAAGTATTCTGTGGAAATGGCGCTAGAGTTTCATAGCTCTGGAACCCTGTGGCATAATATTACTATCGGTTCTTACGCACGCACAGGCACCGCCCGCGTCATTATGTCCAAGACTCTGGGCATTTATGTTTAGTCTACACAAACTCTTAATTGTACGTGCCAAAGGCATGGATGTCTACACATTGTGATTCAGTGGTCTTTATGTTGAGAGTACACTAACATTTCTCTGTAGAAAAAAAAGAAAAAGAAAAGAAATCAAAATAAAACAAAACAGGCTCTTAGACAGACATGACTGGTGGGAATACAAGAATTCATAGTGTTATGCTTCATTGTAATGAGAACATTCTCCATCTCTTCTCGATAAGGGATTAGGAGAATAATTCAGTGCATTTAGTTATGAAACTATTGTCTTTAAAACACAGTGACCTGTTTGTGTTTTTAATGACTCCTCAATCTTACAGTAAAGAGGTGTTTACATGCAATAAACCTGTCTCTGTGAAACAACATCTTTTATTTTATTTCCTTATCAGCATCAAGGGAAAGATCAAAGGATGAAATAACCATCATGTTTCAAAGTGCTCTTACTGAAGGATTAAAAAAAAAAAAGAAAAAGAAAACAGATTTGACACAGAAGTTTTCCAGAAGCGGGAGTATGATGAGCAAAGTTCTTTCTTATCAAATATCTCCTGTGGTTCTGAGAGTATGTTCACTTAAGAAACAACAAACAAAAAACAATGCCTTTTTGTTAAACGAAATCTATATCTACATTTTTTGGAAGTGTACTTGAATGAACAGTTTAAACACTCTCATGAAGCACATTCAACCTCCACTTCACAATGTTGTGTGTAAACTGAAAAAAAAATGTGAGTTTCACTTTGAACAACATAAATAGAATGAAAGAGGCAAGCCAAGTTTTATGTAACATTTTGTACGAGACACTTTCAGGGCAGGTGCCAAAAGAAAAGCTTTAAACCTGGCAGGCTAGTTAAGCACATCAAAACCACCAAAAAGAGCAGATCTGTGTCTTCTTTTCTTTTCTTTTCTGTTCTGCTCTGTTCCTCAGTTCATTGGAAATCTTAGCAACAGATACACACTGCTTGTTGCCTTGGCATAAGGAAAGCATGCATGGTTAACTCACCGTTGTTGTTGAATGGGATCCAGCCAAGGGAACTGCTGGGGAAAAGGTAACTGTCCTATACTCTCACACACACTCAGTCGGGGGAAACACTCAGAAGGTCAAATGCCTGCTTCACTCAGTTACTCTACATGTGCTTGACAAAGTTTGAAACTTTGTGTTTTTGCTTTCTAAACTCTAAAGTTGTAGCTGTTGTAGCCCTCCAACCAATGAGAATTTTATCCCTACTGTTTCCTGTTTCTTTGATTGGCTACCTGTCTGTATTCATGGACAGGTATTGATTTGCATACCAAAAAAAAAAAAAAAGAAAGAAAAAAAACCTGTTAGAGCACTTTCACTCTCATTCAGTTCTCTCTCTCTGTCTCTTGCTTTCACTCTCTCTCTCTCTCTCTCTCTCTCACACACACACACACACACACACAAACATCTTTTCATTCATTCAGTTTTTTCATGTTTTTCATTATTATTTTACCTTTCAACAGGATGCAGTAATTGTGTCAATAAAACTAATACACCAGTGCAGCTATATGAATTTTAACATAGCAGATGTATGCTTTACTCTGTGTGTGTGTGTGTGTGTGTGTGTGTGTGGAGGTGGTCAAACTCTGTTGGACATGTTAGTGACATTTAAAAATAATCCCTGGACCAAATCAAAAGGGGAAAAAACCCGTTGAAAAATACACGACAGACATGTTCTGTAGATTGGTTTATGTGATTAACTTGTGAGGGTCAAAAACAATACAGGAGTCATGCTTACTGTTCCCAGCATGCCTCTGGACCTGTTACAGATCAGTGAGCAAGGTTAAGCATTAGTTTTACTGTACTCCTCTTTTTGTCTCATAATCATCATACTGTGGAATTTTGTGCAATGTTTTAGAAGGTGATGGTCTTAACTGGAAGTCAGTACATATTGTGAGTTTCATCTCCTCTCTACTGCTGTCGTGTTTGGTGTTTTTATACAATATTTTATTACTGCTTGAGGTCACCAGATGAAGACAGTTTCAAATGTGAACTTTTTTGGTCTGAAATAATTTATTTAATCTGTCCTATTGTTCTTTCTCATTCTCATCTCCTACGTGACAAATGATTTGTTGCCGAGCGCTAACTGACAAGACGACCAAACTTTTTTGCCTGACATATTTTCCTTTTTCTCTTGTGAAAAAATCATAATTTATCCTTTCTGGTCAGGTCTACATCTGTTCACTTAAAGGTCTAATTAAAATGTCATTTTTTCTTTGTCTTTGATCTGAGGTACTGACACTATGTGTAGAGCTCATTGCTTATTTACTAATTCTACAACTTTTAATAAGTGTGCATTTTTTTTCTTTTTAATCAACATGTACACACACACACACACACACATATACACACACACACGGACAAGCAGTCCACCAGCTCTCATCCTCAGTCTGTAAGACTGGCTATGGGTACCAAGCTGATTTCCATGGGACACACGAAGTAAAAGGAGATGTCTGGTGTGTTGTACGGGGCTCTGTGACAGTGAAATGTCAATTCTGTGAAAGTTCTATCTAATAGAAGTGCTGAAGTTCACTTTAACTGAATGGTAGTATAGTAGTAGTAGTATTTAATTGGTCACACTCACACTAGAGCAGTGAGCAATGAAATGCAGCCTTGGCATTTAACCCATCCTATACACTAGAGCAGTGAGCACATACACATTAAAGCAGTGAGCATACACACACACTAGGAGCTAGGAGTAGTGGGCAGCTGCAGGCGCCCAGGGACCAAGTCCAGGTCTTTTTGCCAGTGCCTCGGTCAAGGTCACTGACAGATTAATACTCCTGTCAGTGACCTTGATCAAGGCACTGGCAAAAAGACCTGGAGTATTAATCCTAGCACACGTCTTTGATGGTGGAAGGAAACCGGGGCACCATTACAGGGAAAACATGCAGGCTTTGAACCCAGGGCCTTCTTGCTGTGAGGCAACAGTGCTAACCACTGAGCCATCATGAAGCTTGACATGCTACTTACATGCAGCATGTGGATATATAACATAGCACATTTAAACAGACAAAACACAGCAAAATGTTGAAACTGCACTGTGAAAACCATGTTAATTTGAAGTTTCACCTATTTATACAACAAATGACCTGACCCGACCAAAGCCGAATTGCGTTTATACAGTTCATGTGCTCTGACTGTTTTTGTAGGATAACAATAACTGTGCAATGTCTAACCTGAACGTGTAAGCTTAATGAAAAGGATCAATAACTGTTTAGTGCATGAGAAGGTGAAAGTCCTCATTTAGAAAGCGAGTGTAGTGAAAAAAGGCAAAGACCAAGGAACTGATTCCAGTAATGTCATTTTCCCCATTTTATACAGTAACCTGGACTCTTTACATTTTTCTAACGGGCTTCTCTGGGTGCAGACATAGGTTTTTACTAAAGTTCTCACAGCTGTTTGCTGTTCAGTTTGAGCACTTTCTAAAATGGAAGCACTTACATCTCTTGTCTTGAAACATTTCAAAATGGACAAACCACGTGGTTTTGTATCATGGGTCCCAGGTACACATGAGGAAGTTCATCTCCATTGTTTTTTTTGTTTTGTTTTCATGTCAATCTGGGGTAACTGCCTAGTAGCTAAAATGCATGAATGTGTCTTTAATGATGGTAGAGCACAGGCCATTCTGATTTCGAAAACTGCGGCACAGCAAGCATATGAGTCCTCAGTCATATTCCTGATCAGACCAAAAGAGAGAGAGTTTTCCATTTTTAGTGTGTTTTAAGTCACTACAGTGGCAGAATTAAGAACTTCTTTGATCTGACCTCCAGACGCAATCCTATGGACAAACAGCTCCATCCACAGACCCAGTCAAGCATGCAGGCCCTTCCTATTGGACACATGCTGTTATGATGTCTGAGAGGAGATAGAGGGATTCATGCCATTTGACTATCTCTGGGTACTGTGTTCTTTATCACTCTCAGCATAAAACCTGTGCACTACGACTGCTGCCTTATTGTTCACTGTTCACTGGTTTTTACACATTACCTCCTGATTCCTAAAGCCACAATACACCACAGACATGGGAAACAAAACCTGTTGTGTAAGCATTTCAGTGGAAATTCCTCAGCATAACTGTGATTCAGTCAAAAGCCGTGGTCTAAAGGGTAGAGAACCGGGCTTGTGACTGGAGGGTTGCCGGTTCGATTCCCAGACCCAACATCCATGGCTGTGTGCCCTTGAGCAAGGCACTTAACCCCAATGCTCCCTGGGTGCTCACCAAGGAGGCTGCCCACTGCTCCTGCGTCTGGTGTGTGTTCACTACTGGTGTGTTGGATGGGTTAAATGCAGAGGACAAGCTCACTAATCACTGTGTGTGTGCAATCACTGAAACTTAACTTAAAAGACCCTCTGAGATCTAACGGGTTGTCACAGGTTGTGGGTCCTCAAATAACCTACTTTCAGTTTAGTTTACTTCTATTAGATTTAATTCTGTTCAGTTTAGTTCAGTTTGATTGAATTCAGTTCAGTTTAAGTTTAGTTCAATTACTTTTGATTTAATTTCAGTTCAGTCTGGTTCAGTTTGACTGAATTCAGCTCATTTTAGTTTAGTTCAGTTAATTCAGTTTAGTTTGCTTCATTCATTCATGTTCTAAGCTGCTTAACCTAATTAGAGTCATGGGGGGGTGCTGGACCCTATACTAGCACTCATTAGTTGAAAGGCGGGAAACACCCTGGATAGGTTGCCAGTCCATCGCAGCAGTTTAGTTCAATTTGATTCAGTTTAGTTCAATTCAGTTCAGTTTGCCACAGTTCAGTTCAATTTGATTTAATTACATTCATTTTAGTTTAGTTAGGCTAATTTCATTCAACTGCAGTTCAGTAATTTTTTTTGTGATTCATTTTATTATAGGTTTTGAAAGACAAGCAAACAAAACAAGAACACAGAAACATTGACCGTCATCACCATAAAAACATATGACAGTGCCAAGGAAAACATTTGTGTATCACATGACAACCAAGAAAAGAAGGGGAATAAGATTGCACAACTGTAAAGACACACATCGATCTCTAAGGAAGTCACGAATATCTACCACTGTTTTTGCCCAGACAGCCACTGTTTTGGCCTGCGCCCTGTTAAGCCTGGCAGTTGAATACTCCAAGTTAGCCATATATTGTATATTCATCAGCCATAATCTTATTACATTTGTCACCTGATTAACCTAATGTTCTAAGATAGTTTTCTTTGATGCAGTAAAGCCACAGAAAAGGATTCTTTTATTTATCAGTGTCATGTTCAATGTGGTGTCGTCATTCAAACAAACAGGGGTCTGGGATAATCATAGTCCTGAGTAGCTTCCCCATAATATTACACACATGAGACCATAAAGCGTTCACCTTAGCACATTCCCAAAACATGTGAAGTACTGTTCCCACAGAAGAATTGGGACACAAAGTAAAATTAGGACTTGAAATTAGTCCCATTCTGTAAAGTTTGTAAAGAGTGGCAAAAAAATGTTGAAAAAGGAAAAAAGTTGATCCACTGGTGGCTCAAATTTCGAGACATGTTATTTACATTTGACCAAACTCTGTGCCACTCTAGGTGAGGGACAGCTTTACTTGACTCCCTTTCCCAAATACTTTCAACTGGTAATGTTTTATACCTTGCACTTATGAGAGAAATCGTATATTTTCGAAACCAATCCCCGGGAGCACTGGCTGCTGTTAATCTAACCTGACATTGGGTGGGTTTGTAATCGTGCATCACATGGAACACCACACGCCCTCATTGATTACTGCAATCTTAAATAAAGAAAAAAAAAAAAAGAGGAAACTGGGAGGTCAAACATTTGCTGTAATTCCTGGAACAAATGAAGGCCATTGTCACCATGTATATTCTCTAAAGTATTAACGCCCCTAGATGCCCAAGGGAGTAAATTTGAAGGGTTTACTTGCTGTTAAAATATGTGGGTTGTTGGAGAAGCGATTGTTTGGGATATTTAGGCTTGTTCCCAAGAAGTTTCTCTTTATACCAGACAAAAAGGTAGTATGATATATTTCTTAGTCTAATACTTAGGTTCCAGCGTTTCAACTTAATATACAGTGCATACATAAAGTTCAGACCCTCTCAAGTTTTCCACATTTTATGATGTTTCAGACTCATCTTAAAATGTATTCAACTCATTTTTTTTCTCATCAATCTACACACAATACTCCACAATGACAAAGCAAAAACAGCTTTTTGGAGTGTTTTGTTAATTTATTAAAAATAAAAGACTGAGCAGTGTCTTAAATGTAGTGTCGAGACTGTAAGGCGCACTGTGGGAGTTATACCAGAAAATATACGTAAGTGTTCGATTTTATGTAATCTTACATTCAAGTGGTTAAATTGTCTGTCAGTTACGTTTATACTTTTTCTGAAAGCCTTTTTTTTTAAATGCCATCGTTATCAATCCTTAGCGTTAGTTAAGCGACTGTATTGCTCTACGTGGTCGTTAGTTTAGGCTAACTCGCATACATCACATAGCTAAAGTGTTAGGTGTTTCAGTTTTGAAATGATACCTTGGTTGTTATTAGTAGCTTTGAGGATTAATGTCGTCGGAGTATGCTGACCTAAAAAACGTTCAAATTGAAAAGTTAAAAGAAAACCCGTTTGCCTGGAACGTTCGCCTCAATTTGCCGAAACTGTACGCACCTCTGTATTCACCACCACATGGGCTGGTCATCCACAGCAATTAATTCAATTAACCTCTCGGGAATTTTTTGGCCTTGTTGCTGTCTCGAGGAAATTTCTCACTCCCTTTAAAAGTATATCCTCCAATGTGTGTTGCTTCTGAGTAGCCTTTGCCTGTGTTACCTGAGAGAACTCACTGTATTCCGCTGAGTATTTATTTTTTAGGTGCTGTATCAAAGATATAGTAGCCTATTGAACGCAGCTCTGTGTTACTACCGCCTTGCGAAATGCACACATTGCAAACATTACAAGTGGCTGTTAGACTGCTTTTTTCACCCAATTTAAAACATATCCACACTGCAGACATTTTAGCTGCGTCCTGCCACAAATCATGCTCTCCATTTACGACACCTGTCTGACAGCTGAACTCATTGGACATCATTAGGAAAGGCACACACCTGTCTATATAAGGTGTCACAGTTGATGGTGTATATCAGAGTGAAAACCAAGCCATGATGTTGAAAGAATGGTCCTTAGACCTGAGAGACAGGATGGTCTCAAGACACAGATCTGGGGAAGGATACCAGAAAATTTCTGCCGCATTGAAAGTGCCCAAGAGCACAGGAGCCTCCATTATTCTCAACTGGCAGAGATCTGGAACCACCACCAGTCTTCCTAAATCTGGCCGCCCAGACAAACTGAGTAATCGGGGACGAAGGGTCTGGGTCAGACAGGTAACAAAGAACCCAGTGGTCACTATGAATGAGGAAGCCATTCCAGCACATGACACAGGACAGCCTGCTCGGAGTCGTTCAGGTGTTTTTTGGCAAACTCCCAGTGTGCTGTCATGTGCCTTTTAGTGAGGATTGGCTTCTGTTTGCCCACTCTACCATAAAGGCCTGATTGGTGGAGTGATGCATGGATGGTTGTCCTTCTGTAAGGTTCTCCCATCTCCACAAAGGAACTCTGGATCTCATTCATAGTGACCATTGGGTTCTTGGTTACCTGTCTGACCAAGGCCCTTCGTCTCAGATTACTCAGTTTGTCTGGGCGGCCAGATTTAGGAAGACTGGTGGTGGTTCCAGATCTCTTCCAGTTGAGAATGATGGAGGCTCCTGTGCTCTTGGGCACTTTCAATGCGGCAGAAATATTCTGGCACCCTTCCCCAGATCTGTGTCTTGAGACCATCCTATCTCTCAGGTCTAAGGACCATTCTCTCGACCTGGGTTTTCATTCTCACATATACCAAATGTGCCTTTCCAAATTATGTCCAATGAATTCATTTAGGCACAGGTGGACTCCAATCAAGTTGTTAATGCATCTCAAGGACCATTGATGGAAGCAGGATGCACCAGAGCTCAACTGCAAGTGTCATAACAAAGGGTCTGAATGTAAATGGGATATTTCAGTCTTTTATTTTAATAAATTAACAAAACACTCCAAAAAGCTGCTTTGTCATTGTGGAGTATTGTGTGTAGATTGATGAGCAAAAAATTGAATTATATCCATTTTAAGGTGAGTCTGAAACACAACAAAATGTGGAAAACTTGAAAGGGTCTGAAAACTTTCCTGTACAAGAGATCTTGCAACCTCTAAGGTGCTGCTAATGCAGCCTCTATAACTCTCCAGGGTACCTCTGAACTCTCATCTGCCCAGGTACGTAATGCCTGGACCTGAAAGGCCCAGTGATAAAATTTTAAATTCGGGAGTGCCAATCCTCCTCTTAACTTTGGGCGCTGTAAAGTGGATGATTTAATTCTTGCACGTTTACCATTCCACAGCAATTTGGAAATCATATACTGGACTTGATCAAGAAATTTCAGGGGGGCGGGCAGCTGCGATAATAAAGAATAAAAAGTTCAACCGGGGCAATATGTTCGTCTTAATAATGGAGAGAGGAGACAGGTAGGATACTCCATCGCTGCATATCACCTTTGACCTTCTGGAGTAATTCTGTGTGATTATTATTAACAGTTTTGGACAGAGCTGTGCATATTTTAAGACCAAGATACAGCATCACATTATTGGTGGGCATACATGGGGGGAGTTTAATATTTTGAGCTGCTGGATTAATAGGAGGTAATGTAGATTTCAACCAGTTTATTTTATAGCCAGCTAAATCCTTAAAGTCATCAAACAAGGACAACACAGAGGAAACTGAGTTCTCAACATTGAAGAGAAATAGCAGGATATCATCTGTGTAGAGAGGGATAGTGTTTGGAACCATGTATAGTGATGGGGGGAAATGTGCTTATGTTCTCTAACAGCTTGTGTAAGAGCTTCCAGTGAAGATTCAAATAAGAGTGGAGAGAGGGGACAGCCTTGTCACGTCCCCCTCTGTAAAGGGTGTGGACTGACAAATACCTGGTCTACAGATGCTAATGGGGTGTTAAGGAGGGTCCGAACCATGGAAATAAATTTAGGGCTGAATCTAAACTATTTAGACACCGACCATAAAAATGGCCATTCTAACCTGTCGAAGGCCCTCTTAGGGTCTAAGGACAGAGCTGCGCAATCACTTCGAAGGGTTTGTGCTATACTGACAATATGTAAAGGTCTACATTGTCAGCAGCATACAGTTCAGTCATTTTGATTTCAGTTTCCTCTGCTGTCACTGGCAGTATCCTGACCTCCTCCCTTCCCGTCTGGTTCCATTTTTCTCCTCCTGCTCCATAACCGTCTGGTTCCCTTTTTCTCCTTCTGCTCTGTGCTCAGGCTGCGGCGTATCGTCCACTCAGTAGAGAAGATGGCAGGCAGCCTGCCTCTACCCATCAGGTCTCTACACCATAAGAGCCAGAGAGAGAGAGAGAGACAGAGAGACAGACAGAGAGAGAGAGAGGGAGAGAGAGAGAGAGAGATCTGAACAGATCTCTGCTGACCTCACGTCCGGGCTGCCAGTTTTTCACCATGTGGCCATCACACAGACCATACAGGGCCATAATGACTCACGTGACACGACATCTCTTCAGTGCCCCTAGACCAGCCCTCCTCCCCGTCCCCCCTTTCTTTTTTCTCTTTTAAATACTGCTATTGGTTCTTACTTACTTTACTACTACCACTTACTATGTGCACATACCTGAATGTAGAATCTGTCACGTGTGTTCTACCCTGTGTGTTAGTTCTATTCATTACTATGCCTGTGGCTGCATACATTGAATGTTGAATCCGCTATATTTTTTTTTTTTTGCCCGGTGTGTTGTCCTCCATAATGTGTTGTTGACTGCTGTATTGTTTTTGCCCAGTGCAATGTCATGTGTAATGTGTTGTTGACTGTTGTATGTCCTTGCACTGACAACCAAGGTAGATTCACATGTATCCCTCATGTAGGGTGAGTAAAAAGCGATTCTGATTTCAGTTCAGTTTAGTTCAATCAAGTTCGGTTTAGTTCAGGTCAGTTCAATTCATTCATTCATTCATTTTCCAAGCTGCTTATCCTAATTAAGGTCGCAGTGTTGGAACCTATCCCAGTGCTCAAGTGGCGAAAGGCAGGGAAACACCCTGGAGAGGTCGCCAGTTCATT
Organism: Chanos chanos; assembly: GCF_902362185.1. Classification (NCBI taxonomy): domain Eukaryota; kingdom Metazoa; phylum Chordata; class Actinopteri; order Gonorynchiformes; family Chanidae; genus Chanos; species Chanos chanos. Next base: position 34,545,062 of record NC_044496.1, read on the forward strand.
GCAGCAATTCAAACATTCTATTACATATTTAGTTATTAAAATTATATATTAAATGGCCATTTTGTTTTAGAACAAAGCCATAAAGTGTTTTTTTGTAGATGCGTGTGTGTCTATGTGTGCATTTGTGCGTGCTAGTGTGTGTGTGTGTGTGTGTGTGTGTGTGTGCGTGTGTATTCTCTCATGAGAAAATATGAGACTCAGAGCTCAGAATAGACAGGATTTGCATCCGGTGGACACACAACGAACACATAAACGAACACTTTGACTATCTGCTGGTGTATGTATGTGTGTGTGTATGTTTCTTTGTGTATAGGTGAATATGTGTCCAAGCATGTAGGTGTATATGCGTGTGTAGGCTTATGTGAAAGTGCGTGTGTGTGTGGGGGGGGCCTTTAGTGTGTTTTGCATAGCTGTGTGTGGGTGTGTTGGAGAGAGAGAGAGACATAGAGAGAAGTGGGGGGGGGGGGGGGGTTAGATCCAGTCCCAGTGTCTGAGTTGTAATGAGGCAATAATGCGTCTATATATATGGGTGGCTGAGAATGCTCACCCACCCTCTCCAGTGCCTGCTAGCCGCCCCCCCCCCCCCCCCCCTCCCCCAGTACACCCCAATAATCCTCCACAAATCCCCAGTGTGGTCGCACCAGCACGCCTGCTGGACTAACCTCTGCTTCCGTGCTTTCCATCGGCTATAAGACTCCTTTTTGATAAGTATTTTTATCTGAGTCTCATACGCGCGGTAAAGGGTAAAGCCCCTCCTGGGTGTCGTTAGCAGGCTCATGTTAGCACGGTGGTGTTCCGCTGTGGGTGTCGGACTGGTGTCTACCGCCCCAAGATTAATACACCTATCAGCGGCCCACCAACCATACGCAAATCCCCGTTCTCTCGACTTTCCTTTTGATTATTTTGGGTGAGTTTTCTTTATTAAGTTGTTCTCTGCATATTTAGATTGTGTATGCAGGCTGACCGAGTTGGAACCAAAGAGAGAAACCATCTTCCACCACATTTATCACTCGGGATTTACAAACATTACTAAATCAGGAATTATTTACACCTTTATCACATTATTTGTTCACTACGAACATGAGAACACCACGAGAACTCTTAGAGGAAACACAAAACTGCTTTAATTCACCACAAATCAGTTTAAATACACGCTAAAAGACATGTTTGCGTTGTGTTTATGTGTATCAAAATTTCTGTGGTTTACAGTGTATATGTTACCAAGCACATTAACGTAAGCAAGTCAAGTATTCGCGCAAATCGAAATGCAAGGCGTAATGCTTTGACTTACAGCTGACAACAGACGACCTATTAATACTGTTAATCGTCTCCGTCATCAGGAATAACTGAGAAAGATCCCGATACCAGCTGAGGCAGGTAAGTGTACTGTCTTTCGAAAGACCTACGCTGTCCCTCCTCCACAGTCCACGGACCCAAATGCCCCGTCTGCGGTTTTACAAACACACCTTTGATACGTCCGAGCATATCCGTCATTCTCCAAGTATTGACGAGACGTGAACGTTATAGGAAACCCAGCAGCATGTCCTCACGAGCGGAGACACAAGACGCTTCGCGAGCTCATCCCTCCATCCTGTCATTACAGTTTCATCAAGCAGTTCGTCTGTCATCTTTAATACTTCACATTTTGATTAGCATATGATTCATTAGACGAGAAGGGGAAAAAACAGAAGAATCATTTTATTAGGGTCAATTACAGCTACAAATGAAAATTTCTCAGCCTAAATTGCAATTTTACGTGCTTTTGCCAAGAGAACAATGAGTATGTAATTAGTATAATGAGCGCAGCTACAGTCGGATGAATTATTCAGAGGGTTTTGTGTGGATACTATGCCTGTCTATTTGTTGAACATCTTTTGTGACAGGTCTGTGTAATTACATGGTAACATCTAATTACATGATTTGAACTGTGAGGTCATATGCTGCAGCGTGTTATGTCTTGGTAGTTCATTTGCTGGACTTGCGCCATTAATAGTTCCCGCTGGCAGGATTCTTCCACAGTTTTAAGACTGGTGTTCTTTCTATGGCCACGAAGCGGCGCTGTTGACTTAGTTAACTAGGAATAACATCAAGGACAAAACTACAATTACAGATTGTACGATAATATAGCATGTGTATGGATGTATCATAATGTATAGAAATGTGTAGATAAGCTCTGATTAACAAATGTTGTTTTAGAATTAGCATGACTTATGGGAGGGGGAGAGACAGAGAGAGAGAGAGAGAGAGAGATTCCTAATTCTGCTGAGGACATGGTCTATGCGGAATGAGAGGGGAGTTTTATGGAGCCAGGCTCTTTGCTGTGGCTGCCAGCCTCCTTGTGTTTAAATGAACGGGACTCTTAGTGCAGCCATAACTCCTCTCACTGTTAGAGGCCCAGCTGCCTGCTCTCTAAGGCCACAGCAGGGCTCCAGTGAGAGAGTTCAGCACACTGCACACTATCTCTCTCTCTCTCTCTCTCTCTCTCTCTCTCTCTCTCAGCCTGGCACATATCTCTGGAGCTTCCTTTGCTTTAATATGCACACTCGCATATATGTTAGGCATGCTTGTTTGCACACGCATGCATACTTGCATGCACACTCTAATGCTCTCTCTGTTTCAGTGTATACAGTACCCAGCCAAAGTGGCCAAAGATTTTGGACTCGCTTTGAGCCAAAGCAAGAGAGAGTGAGACAGTTAAATGACCAGAAGAAGACAGAGAGAGAGAGACGGTTAAATGACCAGAGCGAGACAGAGAGAGAGAGAGAGACAGAGAGAGAGAGCTAAATGACCAGAGCAAGAGAGAGAAGGAGTGAGACAGTTAAATGGCCAGAGAAACACAGAGAGAGTTAGCTCAGACTTCAAAGCACAATGACTCAGGAGAGAGAACACTGACACACACACACACACACACACACACACTCACACTTAAAGCACCTTTAAATCCTCATGAAATTTTATGTGTCAGTGTGCTCATTTTCAGGCCATCAATCAGAAAAAATGAGAAAAAAAAATATTTTTGCATTTTCCCCCTTCAGTATAGGAAATGCTGACACTATATTCTAACAGTAATTTTGTGGCTACAGAGATTTGAAAGAATGAATTCACTTGAAATACTGTGGGAAATTAAACATTAAGTACCTCTGAAAATGCTAAGGATGCTATAAAAATGCAAAAGATCATTTTCTGGCAGAGTACAACAGAAACACAACAAAAGTCAAGCAAATGTACTAAATTACACTTACAAAAATAAGTAAAGTTGGAAATCACTCCCTTTCTTACTCCTGTTGAGAAGGATGTTTGGTCATTAATTTATAGGGAAAAAGGAACTCATCCTTCCTCCCCATTGCCCTGTATGTGTGTGTTTGTGTGTGTGTGTGTGTGTGTGTATGAGTACATCAGTGTTTTCTGGTGAGGTCAAGAGATAATGGCAGAAATCAGAACAAGCAGAGAGAAAAGGGCAAAATGAGAGAGAGAGACAGACAGACAGACAGACAGACAGAGCAGGGGAAAGAGATGGTGAGTGGGATTATTAGCATTCCTGTGGCTGATTGTGTGAGTAATTATGTGTGAGTGATTTGACAGAGGAGCTGCTGAGTGCAGTAATGGGATCCCTGCTGTTTAATGAACATGTCGCAGTCCTTTTGAGAGTTGAGAGAGAGAGAGAGAGAGAGTCTGATGACCATGTGCGATTGTTGCTGTCATGCGAAAAGAGGACACTGTATAAGGACCATGTCTGCCCATGCAAGGTGTGAAGTAGCAAACAAAGCACACTTTTTTTTCTTTTTTTTTTTTAAATTGAATCTAAAAATTGAAAACGTCATTACCTGCATGATCTAAATTATCTGACCCTCTGAAAGAGTTTAAGACCGCCTTGCTGAACTCTTAGCATATTCTCAGAGTGAATTCTCACCACAAGGTACATTTGACAACAACTCAACTTTGTTTTTTGTCCTTTGAAAAAAAACTTTAAGATAAATGAGTGTAGAATAGTTAGATTTTGCCCCTTGGCGATCCTCTTTATATTCACCACAGGAATGAGAAAGAGAAGTGGACTGTTTATGCATTCATTAATCTAAAACGTCATCGGAATGTCTGGGGTCTCCCGCCCCTGCTCTCAGATCAAAGAGAGAATACTGATTGGTTTGGGCAAACAATTTTCATGGAAATCGCATCAGATGCCAACAGACAATCAATTCTGCTAGATTCCCCTCGCTTATTTATCATAATTATATAGATGATGATGAATATCTTGGTAGTTTGTAGTTATATTTTTTGTGTTATGAAGTAATAGTATAGTGTGGTATTATTACCAGTCAGTATGCAATATTGCATTACAACTGCGTATTCATTTTGTTTTCTCCTCTTTATTGTATGTGACCCATAACAAAAGGAGATATATTATCTTTTTTCTTGTTTTCTCTTTCTTTCTTTTTGTCTTCATCACACACACACACATACACACACACACACACACACACACAGACATCGAGATGCCTGGCTAATGTTCGCTCTCACAGCAGGAGAGTCTTCCCGTGCCGCTTTTCTTTCTTTTTTTTTTTTTTGTCAAGGGCTTTCACACAACCTGCTAGGTTTTCACACACCAGTCCTTCAGAACTATCCAGACAACAGCAGGCACTCTACAGAGCCACACACGTTGTGTGTGTGTGTGTGTGTGTGTGTGTGTGTGTGTGTGTGAGAGAGAGAGAGAGAGAGAGAGCTAGAGATAGAGACAGAGACAGAGAACTGTATGAGAGTGAAAGTGCTGTAACAGGTTTTTTTTTCTTTTTCTTTTTTTTTTTTGGTGTGCAAATCAATACCTGTCCATGAATACAGGCAGGTTGCCAATCAAAGAAACAGGAAACAGTAGGGATAAAATTCTCATTGGTTGGAGGGCTACAACAGCTACAACTTTAGAGTTTAGAAAGCAAAAACACAAAGTTTCAAACTTTGTCAAGCACATGTAGAGTAACTGAATGAAGCAGGCATTTGACCTTCTGAGTGTTTCCCCCGACTGAGTGTGTGTGAGAGTATAGGACAGTTACCTTTTCCCCAGCAGTTCCCTTGGCTGGATCCCATTCAACAACAACGGTGAGTTAACCATGCATGCTTTCCTTATGCCAAGGCAACAAGCAGTGTGTATCTGTTGCTAAGATTTCCAATTAACTGAGGAACAGAGCAGAAAAGAAAAGAAACATGAGTGAGATTTTGACAGAACCTTGTGATGGTGAAGGAGGAAAGAGAGGAAAAGTTTTGAATCGATCATTAGCTGGAGCCCTGACACTTCTGTGTTTCAGCAGTCTCACATTAAAACAGTGGACCGACTCCTCTTTCAGCATCACTAATGTCTGCTGAGGACTTTTCAAAGACACCCACAGGCAAGATATTGTCTATTTCTTTAAGAAAAAAAAAATTAAGCTGAAGAGAGATTTAGACGTTTTTGTGTGTTTGTGTGTGTGTGTGTGTGTGTGTGTGTGTGTGTGTTTGTCATTCTCTGTGCTCTTTGGTTTGTCCTGGTCAGTGTCACAGACAGGCGTGGACTTAAGAGGCAATCTCTCTCTCCTTTTCTCCTCCCTCTCTCCTCTCCTTCACTTTTTTAGCTGGTTTTATTAGCAGTGCAGATGAGTGAGGGGCAGCTCTGCAGTGGAGTTAATCAGTCTGAAATGGAGAAAAGCACTGAGGTGAAACAGCAGAAATTAGCACCTGGAGCACATCTGTGGCTTTTACATTCTCCCTGCAACAGCGTCTAACATACACACACACACACACACACACAGAGACAGACACACACTCTCTCTCTCACACACACGCACGCGCGCATACACACACACACACACACACGCACACCCTGTCTTTCGCGCACACACACACAGACACACACACACACACACACACACAGACAGACACAGACACACTCTCTCTCTCTCACACATATGCACACGCACACGTACACACACGGATATACACACACTCTCTCTCACACACAAACATACACACCAGAGCTGTAGTCAAGACCACATTGCCCAAGACTAGTCCAAGACCAGGACTAGTTGAGGCCGACTCAAGACTGAGTCCAAAGAGGTTCGAGTCCAAGTCAAGACCGAGTCCAAATGAGAGAGACAGAGTCAGGTGTGTAGCCAATGGACGGGTCTGACGGGCCTAGGCCCGCCCGAAAGATGCAAAGGCCCTCCAAGTAGGATGGAATTATTTAATTTAGCACTAAAAAATAATACGTTATTGTTTGTTAAATTGGTTGATAATATAACTAAAATATCATCACAAATGCTCCTGAAATGAAGAAATGTTTTTAATTTTTTATTTGTATAATGCTTAATGGGTTTGACTGACCTTTCAATTAGCCAATTAACAAGTTTGGTTTTGACTTTATAGTTCCAGCGACGTAACCCTTCAAGAAGAGATAGCAGCTGGTTTTCCATCCAACACATTCTATGGAAATGTCTGTGCGCGTTTCCGTCAGCTGTGTTATGCGTATAAAAATGTACACTCTGCTCATCGTTGGAAGAGTTGGGAACAGCTGTACGTTTAAAACTTTAGGGCATTTTTAACGGAAATACGATGAAATCGTGGCAAACCCCTTGATGATGCAACTAAACCTGTTATCGAGCAGTATCATTTTACCCTATGCTAATCACCTCTTTCCAGCGAATACATTTCTTATGTGACTTAAAAGATTTGATGCGAAGTTTAAGCGTTAATTTGTGTTTAATAGTTGGATGGAAATCCAGCTAGTGTTGTGACAGCATTATATTGTGCGTTTGTTGTGAGAGGGCACTCGTTTTATGTCACTTCTGGTTAAAGTGTGCTTGATGAATAAAAAGGCAGTATTTTGTTGTTTGCTACATATTCCGTTTCAGTGCAGACAAAGAACGGAAGACTGGACTGGCTTGGTTATTGAGTGCGCTACAGTTGCAATACGGGTCTGACCCTGTCATTCAATTCAGCAGTGGGTTATGTGTTGGCTAGTGATGGACTGTAAGTGAAAGTCTTGGCCGCTCACTTTTGCCGAGGCCCGGCCGAAAATAAATTTCTGGCTACACCACTGGGCAGAGTCAAGACTGAGACAGAAAAAAAAAGAATCCTCTTTGAAACCACTTACTTACCTGTTCGTAATTTTTGTGATGCTACATACACAGTATATCGCCTGTGAAAATTATGAGCATGGATATATTGCGCACGCAGATGAGTTTTGGCAGGTATATGATTGGTTGGTTACCAGGCGGCCAATGTTAATGCCCGTTCTAGTTGGATTTTTACTTAATTAGGCCTAAACCAGAGCCCATTTTCTGAACAAACTTGCTTAATTAGTGATTTTGTTTTGAAGGAGGAGTTACTTGAAAAAAAACCCCAAAAAAACATATATTTTTTAAAAGCAGCTGGACTCAGTCGAGACCAACCAGAATATTTGGCCAGACCAATGGCCAAGACCGAGACAACTCCTAGTGCAAATACTGACGAGTTCAAGACAAGTCCGAGACAATAGAAAAACCTCTTGAGACTGGTCTTGAGTCCGAGACAATAGAAAAACCTCTTGAGACTGGTCTTGAGTCCGAAACAATAGAAAAACCTCTTGAGACTGGTCTTGAGTCCGAGACAATAGAAAAACCTCTTGAGACTGGTCTTGAGTCCGAGACCGGATTCGAGTTCTACAGCCCTGACACACACACACACACACACACACACACACACTCACATACACACACAGTCTCTCTCGCAGTCTCTCTCGAGTAATTTTTAAAATCTTAAATGAAAAGTGGTCGTTTTTTCCTGGACACACTGATGCACTGACTCATTATGCTCCATCACAAACAGTGCATGGGTCTGTATCCCCGGGTACATTAATCTCTCCACAGGGCAGGAGGGCAAATGGAAAAAAAAGAGCATCAGCAAGCCATCTAATAGGCCAGGTGGAACTGAGCTTTGAGAGAGAGAGAGAGAGAGAGAAACCACCTCTTACTACTACGGTAAAAATAATTACCCCCCCCCCCCCCCAAAAAAAAATCTCTCTTCCTCTCTCTGCTCTGTTTCACTTGTGGTTCAGCTGCTCAGGGAGGCAAATGGACTAAAGCAGCGCAACTTCAGATAATGGACTGAACTTTGTGTCTGAGCATTAGAGAGGAAAGAGTACTGAGAACGAGAGGGAGAGAGAGAGGGGGCATTTGAGTGTACCAATTTGTAGCTGTTTTGCTGGGTATAGTGTGAGAGTGTGGCCTCTGTGGCGTGTCTGTAAAAGTGTAGTGTTTAGATTGTAAAATGCAGTGGTTAGTTGGTAGAATGTAGTGTTTAGTTTGTAAAAATGCTGTGTTTAGATTGTAAAATGCAGTGGTTAGTTGGTAGAATGTAGTGTTTAGTTTGTAAAAATGCTGTGTTTAGATTGTAAAAATGCAGTGGTTAGTTGGTAGAATGTAGTGTTTAGTTTGTAAAAATGCTGTGTTTAGATTGTAAAATGCAGTGGTTAGTTGGTAGAATGTAGTGTTTAGTTTGTAAAAATGCTGTGTTTAGATTGTAAAAATGCAGTGGTTAGTTGGTAGAATGTAGTGTTTAGTTTGTAAAAATGCTGTGTTTAGATTGTAAAATGCAGTGGTTAGTTGGTAGAATGTAGTGTTTAGTTTGTAAAAATGCTGTGTTTAGATTGTAAAAATGCAGTGGTTAGTTGGTAGAATGTAGTATTTAGTTTGTAAAAATGCTGTGTTTAGATTGTAAAATGCAGTGGTTAGTTGGTAGAATGTAGTGTTTAGTTTGTAAAAATGCTGTGTTTAGATTGTAAAAATGCAGTGGTTAGTTGGTAGAATGTAGTGTTTAGTTTGTAAAAATGCTGTGTTTAGATTGTAAAAATGCAGTGGTTAGTTGGTAGAATGTAGTGTTTAGTTTGTAAAAATGCTGTGTTTATGCATTGTTTCGATTGTGTATGCTGGTGCTCAGGGCAGTGGAAAATGAAATGGGATGCATTCCACAGACTGAACAGACGACTCTAACGAGCCTAATATTCTCTTTGTTATTTCTCCTTCTTTGGGAAAACATGACACCATGCAGACTTCTAAAAATTATTCATCTTCTTTTCACAAAAACAACCGTATTATGCACACACACACACACACACACACATTCTCTGTCACACACAGACAAACACTGACACACACACACCTCTCTCCCTCTCACTGTACTTCATGTCCCTCTGCATTACATAGTCACATGTGGCCCTTAGCTAAAGCAAGTTCACAAGGTTTAAATGTTTCATTATCATTTTGTTTTGTGTGTGATCATATTTAGCCTGAGGTGACAGGGCTGTCTGATGGCATCCAGTCCACTCTGACAGACAGAGAGAAAAAAAAGAAGAACCATAACCCATAAATATCCAGCATGCCTGCAGAAGGCAAGTCATATTAGACTGATCCCCCCACCCACCCACGTGCACACAACACACACAACACACACACACAACACGCACACAACACACACACACACACACACACAACACGCACACACACAACACGCACACAGCACACACACACTTACTCACACACACACACACACACGCACGCGCACACGTGCACACCCACACACACACACACACACACACACACACATACACACACTCTCCACAGCTATTTAAGAAAGTGACACCAGTGGCAGTGTTTCTGCGACATGGCTCAGAGTGGCCCTAAACCGGGTGAGAAGCATCATAAAATCTTAATGTTTCTGACATGTTGTAGCCTCTGGCTGCCACGGCAACTGCACCAAAGAGAGAGGGATCAGGTGTGTGAAAGGAGCCGACTTGGTAATGGAGAGGACAAACAGGTCACAGAGACGCAGCGCTAACCTTTAAAGGACAGAGCCTGTCTACCGGCGGCTGTGGCTCTGTGACACATGAACTGAGGGCATGTCTAATGCAGCAGTAATGTGGACTCATTAAGATTTAGACCACGCTGTTCACCCTCTGCATCCTCACAGTGGAAAACCAAAGCGTGGCTGTGTATAAAGTATGCAGGGGGTTTTTCCCTCTGAATGCCCAGGGTTGGGGTAGATCCTCACAGAAAGTAATCCATTACAGATTATTAATTACTTCTCTCAAGCTGTGACGGGATTACTGTACTTATTACTTCTGGAAAAAGTACTCACACTATTCATTACTACTCATTTACCTCTCACCTGCTCCTTACTCATTAATTAAGTTACAACCCTCTTCCTCTGTGAAATCAGCTCTAACAAATGTTTTGTTTCTAAAGAGATTATGGTAAAAACCCACGTGTAAGCCCTACACTGATCTGTGTCACATACATTAGCTGTCACAGGAAGTGATGGAAAAGAGGCCGGCACGGGTATTATTGTATGGGTGAAACTTGTGTTTTAAATGTATTCCATGTAGTTAATTGTACTTATTTAGAAATATCTGTGTAACGCAACATACTAATAAAGTCAATAATTGTAATGTGATTACAAGAGTTTAAATTATAATGCTTTACACTACTTTGTTACAGAGAAAAGTAATTAGGTTACAGTAACACAGTACTTTGTACAGTACTAGTCCCATACACTGTAAATGCCAGAGTGAATGTTGTGATGAAAGAGTGGGACCAGAGCAATCACAGTTACAGTCTATGAAAGGACCAGCACTGGTACTCATTACTGGTACTCATTACTGATACTCATCACAGGTACTGAGCGCTGGCATTGAGCACTGGGACTCATCACTGGTACTCATCACTGGCACTGAGCACTGGTACTCATTACTGGCACTGAGCACTGGGACTCATTACTGATACTCATCACTGGTACTGAGCACTGGTACTCAGCACTGGTACTGAGCACTGGTACTCAGCACTGGGACTCATCACTGATACTCATCACTGGCACTTATCGAGTGAGGGCATGAGATTCCAGGGTTAGTTTGACTAATAGTGAGGGAGTGTTGGAGAGCTACTCCACATGCAGACACGCAGTGGGAGACTGGACAGATGGCCCATTAAACGCAGACAGAAAACAACAGGTGGGTTTTTGTGGAAAATGTTTTGTGTTTTTTTTTTTGCCTCAGTGCCTATATTCTGCGTCTGTGTCTGTTCATTAGGGTTAATGCAAAGAAACAATCACGGTTGGCACAATAATATATGCTACGCTTTCATTTTCTCTGAACATAGACCTATAGAGCTTTCAGTGAAATGATCAAATTATAGCAACCAGAACAGGTCATAAACTCT